>NC_141031.1:48362500-48422500 GCF_052040795.2 Danio rerio
GGCGGCGAGCGTCCCTACATGTCTCCGTCTGCTCTGGATCTCCGCCATGGTGAGCTGAAGCAGGTGTGTGTGTGTCAGTTCCGCTCCGTCAAGAAGATGGGTGGAGAAGAGTTCAGCCGACGCTACCAGGAGCAGCTGGAGCAGGAGCTGGAGGAGTGCTACGCTAGCTTTAGCAAACACAACCAGGGCAAGAACATCTTTCTAGCGGCGCGTACGCCGGCGGCGCTGCTCGCCCTGATGCTGCTGCTGTACGCGTCGGCGCTGGTAGCGGGCTGTGTGGGCATCAGTACACTAGCGGTGCTCTGTGACCTGCTGCTAGCCGCCGCGCTGCTCTCGCTCTGCGTCTGGACCTACAGCAGATACTCCGGAGAGTTCCGCGAGATCGGAGCCGCCATCGACCGTCTGGCCGAGACACTCTGGGAGCAGGTACGCTCAGGACACTGCAACACACACACACTCCACCGCACAGGGTTAGCAACACACACACACACACACACTCCAGATAGGGATGAGCAGGGTGGCAGTGGCCCCTTTCCACAAGGCAGAAGTGCTCATAGTGTGTAAACTCAGAGTTCAGTAGAGGGAGAGAACAACACATCACCATCCTACAGTCCTGTTAGCTGAAATAATGACAGAGAAACTCCGAGACGATGTTATCAAGACCTCCAGAAGAGGAAAACAATAGTGGGAGACTGATAACAGCAGCCAGAGGAGAGAAACATGTCAGATTTACTGTCCTGAATGCCCCATACACACTGCATCACACACACACACCTCACACTCACGCAGGAACCAGCTTACTGTAACTTGCTGTAAAGATAATATAATACACGCATACACAGATACATGTTCATGCGCTTTATAAACATTTCATATTTAAAACACTTTTAAAATATATTTAAATATAAAAACGTGGATGCTGATGAGCGTTAAACACCTCACAACACTCTTGTGGAAAGCGTCTGTATACGTCAGAGGGTCTGTATAAGTCAGAGCGTCTGTATACGTCAGAGGGTGTGTATAAGTCAGAGGGTGTGTATAAGTCAGAGGGTGTGTATAAGTCAGAGGGTGTGTATAAGTCAGAGGGTGTGTATAAGTCAGAGGGTGTGTATAAGTCAGAGGGTGTGTATAAGTCAGAGGGTGTGTATAAGTCAGAGGGTGTGTATAAGTCAGAGGGTGTGTATAAGTCAGAGGGTGTGTATAAGTCAGAGGGTGTGTATAAGTCAGAGGGTGTGTATAAGTCAGAGGGTGTGTATAAGTCAGAGGGTGTGTATAAGTCAGAGGGTCTCTATAAGTCAGTGGGTGTGTATAAGTCAGAGGGTGTGTATAAGTCAGAGGGTGTGTATAAGTCAGAGGGTCTCTATAAGTCAGAGGGTGTGTATAACTCAGAGGGTGTGTATAAGTCAGAGGGTCTCTATAAGTCAGAGGGTCTCTATAAGTCAGAGGGTCTCTATAAGTCAGAGGGTCTCTATAAGTCAGAGGGTCTCTATAAGTCAGAGGGTCTCTATAAGTCAGTGGGTGTGTATAAGTCAGAGGGTCTCTATAAGTCAGAGGGTGTGTATAACTCAGAGGGTGTGTATACGTCTGTGTGTGGGAACAGGTGTGCTGCTCTACAACACACTCTGAGGACGCGTCCATGTATTTTTATAAACAGGGTTTTTCCTGCTTTCATTTTTAAAAATCACCATCAGCATAAGAACTGCAGAAGTGCTCTGTGATGCATGTTAGGAGCATCTGAACCAACAGAGGGCGATAACGACTCTTCTGGGTTCACACCAAACAGAGAATGAAGTATTTGCTGGAGTAAATTGCATATAAAGCAGTGCACAGCTGAGAACAGAGACCGATCACTGTCCTGCAGGTGAACAGCGCAGAATATACTGTTAATGTGCAGAATATTGCCTTTATGGGTGACGCGGTGGGTAGCACAAACGCCTCACTGCAAGAAAGCCGCTGGTCGAGCCTTAGCTGGGTCGGTTTTTGTGTGGAGCTTGCTTGTTCTCCCCGCATAAGTTTCCTCCGGGTGCTCTGGTTTCCTTCACAAGTCTAAAGGCATGTGGTACAGGTGAATTTGTCTGTAGTTGTATGTGTGTGAATGAGTGTATGGGAGTTTCCCAGAGATGGGTTGCAGCTGGAAAGGCATCCACTACATAAAACCAATGCTGGATAAGTTGGCAGTTCATTCCACTGTGGTGACCCCGGAGTAATAAAGAAACTAAGCCAAAAAGAAAATGAATGAATGAATGTGTTTGGTGTGAACGCAGCTGTGTCGGCCAATTAGAAAGCAGAAAACAGCAACGGTGAATTACACAGGGGTTTCTGGGGGTTTGACCCCCCCTAATTAGTTCCTGCTGATCTTTATTTAAATAGTAATGTTGATGATATAAATATACACCTATAATGGTTAATACCACTGTGAATCCATATCACACCAATCAATGTATACGAGAATAATCAATCATTTAACAGTCTGACACCGGCAGATCTACAGCACTGAAAGACATCGTAAGAGTAACCTGGTGTCGGAATCAACATGTAGCCTAACACACAGCCAGATTAGATGCAGCATTTGTATAGTTTGACCTGCAGTCACCTGTGAATAACTAATCAGAGGAAGCTGTAGGTCAGACTATCCCTCAAACACTGAACACTTACATATGTTTTATTAATAACGTAGATGTCATTAAAATAAATACAAAAATGACTTTTATTACACAAACTACAGTAACATTATTGAAAATGTAGATCCCCCACACCTGATCCTCAGTGTATAATGTGTACAGAAGGGCTATTCCATTAGTTTGGCATGGGGGCCGGTTCCTGAAGAGTATCCTAAACGAAGGGCCGGAGAGAAATGTCGTGCAATATGAGTGATGACACAACAGCATACAAGAGCCCATATGCTGCATTTTCCCTGAAGACACCCACGTTGGCTTTTTCTACGTTAAAATGTGAACACTTTGTATTTTGAAACTACAAATTGCTGCAGTGTACCATAGACTATTTTAGTTTTTACAAACATTCAAATGTTGAAGCAGAGCACAACAGAAGCAGTGCATTGCTGGAGTAGCCCTCTTCTGCATTCAGACACATTCAGATGGTATTGTTTGAGCTGGAGAACAGTTAGGGATGCAGCGATTATAGATTTTGGTTGTACAAATATATAGTCTGAAGAATAATCATGCTTTCACTGTTATCACGTCTAATGTAAAGGTAAGCAGCTGTTGTGATTGACTGTTGTTGTGTTCTGTGTTCATGCACACATAATCATTAATAATAACTCGTCTAACGTATCTTCTGTTGACATTGCGCTGAAAGGCACGCACAACTCTCACCGTCAGATGTTTTCTACTGTGTGCTCCCCGGAAAGACGCAAGCGTGTCGCTCCGCTTGTGCGCACATATTGTCATACATTCTTACAATAGAAATGAAAAACTTGCAAGCGGAACATACTTGGAACTTTAAACTAGCGCACAGTTGGCAACTTGGCATAACTTTGTTTAATTGCAGCGGTTTCGATGTGTTCCGTGCAACAGAAATGCGGCTTAGAGAAGCCTTTACGTTTAATTAACCGTGATGAATTAAAGTGCAGTTAATAGTGAAATCGGCTAATCGTTGCATCCCTATTGACGATATCACTGCATAATAAAGGTCTTTTCCACAAACACGTCCAGATGTGTTCGCTTATAGTGACTCGCGCTCAGCACAGCCTTCAACTGCAGCTCATGCTGTACTGAACAGACGCACGTCACTTCATCACTATCACCGTTTTTCAACTCAACCTAATTTATTTCTGATGTCTTGGTCACACTATTTAGAGTGCTGGAACTAACTGCCTCAGGGGCCGGGTTCAGCCCGCGGGCCGCCAATTGATTAGCCCTGCTGTACAGTGTGTGATACAAGCAGTGCGGAGTGTTGGAGAATCTTCCTCACCCTGGCCAGCGTGTTCAGAAAGTTTGCTTCAGTCAGCTGACACTGTGTGTTCGTGTGGACACGGCCTCAGACTAGGGCTGAGCAGCATGACTGTAGCTGTCAGACGGCTCAAATAAGCGGCTGTGCTTGTGTTGTGCGCTGTAGGTTTGGGCCGGGACAATATTTAGCAAGATTACGCATGTCCGGCTGACAAATGACAGCAGGAGTACACATGAGCACACTCTGAGGGTATACACCACAGTGTCTAAGAGAAGCAGCTGATACTGTGCTCCAATTAACCCTTCTGTGTCTCTCTCACCTCACGCTCACACAGAGGACGCCCAGGAAGGTGAGCCTCTGACCTTTAACCTCTGTTGACCTCCGCCTTCTGTTGATAATGACATTTGACCTCTGTAATGACATTTGACCTCTGACCTGTTGTAACACCTGACAGCTGTTGACCTCAGACTGCTGAGCTCTGTCCTCTTCAAACCACTGACCCGGTGACCATGTTGACCTCTGACCTATTCTAATTCTGTTGACCTTTTCTGATAACCCTTGACCCTGACCACTCTTGACATATTTTAACCATTGACCTAATGATGACCTTTGACCTTTAATCTAACCATTAACAGCTCTATTGCCTTCTGATGACCTTTGACCTGACCTCTGACTAGTTCTGACAGCTCTCTTTTGACCACTGTTGACCTCTTACTGCCGACCTCTACGTGATCGCTAACTCATGCCTGCTCTCCTTCAGGTCCTCTCCAAGCTGATGGAGGTGTTGCGGAGCCGGCTGCGGCTGAAGCCCACCCCCAGACAGAGACTGCCCTCCAACAACAACCTCAAGAAGAGGAAGTAGATCCGCGTCTGCGCTGACGTCACTTCCTGCAGACGCTGAGCGCCAGCAGTGCTACGGTAACACTAGCGGCGTTAGCAGAGCTAGCGCTGAACTCAGAGACTCTCTGCTGCTGCGCTCCTCCACCCATCCACACGCTGATCTCTGTACAGATTTTAAACTCCAGCATGACCATCCACAGCGTTTTCTACACGCTGCTTTTGTAGCAGGACAAACCATGGAGTCATCCTCATCTGCAGGACTACCACACACACACACACACACACACACACACACACACACACACACACACACACTTAGTTTTATACGTCTCCATTCCTCTGCTCTGAGCTTCATCATTCCGGAATGTTCAGTCGTCTTCATCATGATGTTTCTTTAATTTATTTTGGAATTTGATTAAAATGGGTCACTGTACAGCGCCGTGTGGATCCTGTCTGTTCCGAGAGAGACGGTGTGTGTGTGCGTGTGTGTGTGTGTGTGTGTGTGTGTGTGTGTGTTTGTGTATGGGTGTTTCCCAGTACTGCAGCTGGAAGGGCATCCGCTGTGTAATGCATATGCAGGAATAGTTGGCGGTTCATTCTGCTGTGGCGATTAAGAAAGAGACTAAGCTGAAAAGAAAGAAAAGATTAAGGGTTAGTTCGTGCAATAGCGAAAGCTTACTATTAACTCTTCATCCTGTTGAACATGAAGATATTTTGGGAAAAAACACCTCTAAATAATATTTAAAAATAATGTGTGAGCACTGACTGACTGAACGTTCGCCAGCAGCTCGCTCTCCTCAACTCTTACATGGTCGCCCACTGAAGGTAAGCAGGGTTGAGCCGGGTCAGTGTCTGGATGGGAGAGCACAGGGGAACACTCGGCTGCTGTTGGCAGTGGTGTTGGTGAGGTCAGCAGGGGGCGCTCAACCTGCAGTCTGTGTGAGTCCTGTGTGTGAGTGAAGGGGACTCTACACTGTCAGTGAGGCGAGCTCCTGACTCTCTGTGCTCATTAATAATCTCAGGATGTGCTTGGATAAAGAGTAGGGGTTTAACCCCGGCCTAATCAACCCACTGGCCTCTGTCCATCATGGCCTCCTAACCAATATGGTGGTAAGGAGATTCCCCCAAACATGTGTAAGACGCTTTGAGGGTCCAGAAAAGTGAAATATAAATGTGAGGGGTTATTCCATAGTAGGAAACACACTGAAGTGAGGGGGGACAGGTTTTAAATATTCCTCCAAATTTAGTTCAACAGAAGAAAGAAACTCTGTTGAAAGGTTTAAACTCAGGGAGAGTACATAATGACCGTTTTCATGTTTGTATGAGCAGTCTCTTGAAGACTGGAATATATTACACAAGACTGCAGACAACACTGTTATCAAACCCTTGTGTAATATATGCTGTATTGCGTATGAGCCAGCAGGGGGCGCTGTGTGTGTGTGTGTGGGCACCTAAAGCGGCACCATATCAGATATATCTCTAATATAATACTTGATTTCAGAAGAATAATGATGTGGCTGATGGTCACTATAGGGCAGGGGTGGTGAAGAGTCGCAGGTCTGCACAGTTTAGCCTCATCTCTGCTTCAACACACTCACCTGCAGCTTTCACACAAGCCTGAAGGACTCCATCAGTTTGATCAGGTGTGTTTAATTAAATTAGTAACTGTGTACAGCTGCAGACATCTAAGGCCTGAGTTTGACACCTGTGCTCTCAGGTGTTTGGTTATCGGCAGATAAAGGCACAGCTAAAGTAGTTCCAGCAGGTTTAGAGCGCATTACAGCTCCATATCACTCCGCTGAATGACGAGGTATTTCACAGCTACACCAGTCAGACATCACAGCAGAACACAACAGGAGGAGATGAGGACACACTTTCCTCAGATTAGACATGAGAAGTTTATTTTTCAAGTATTGAAGCACATCTGTAAAGCGGAGCGTCTGTTTCTCTTCATAGAGAGCACGTTTCCAATAACATTAAAAAACTGAGGTCAGGACATCAGAAATACAGACAAAGCAGAGATCATAACCATAACAACCTGTACATGCCAATACAACAGCGAGCAGACATCACATTACACTCCCATAATAATAATAATAATAGTGTCATAATGCTGACGACTGAATGAGCCCTACAGTTAGCACCACTGGCCACAGAAATAAAGGATCTTTATACGTCACAGGAAAGGCTGCTTGGTGTTCAGGGAAGGGTTGAGTTCGATTCACAGAGAACAGGTGAGTGTTCATCATGTTGACTAACCTGCAGCAGCGGTTCTCAATCTCACCCTCCTCAAAATCAGATTTTTATTCATGATTTTATTGGCAGAAATTAACCCTGATTCAACTTATTCCAGAAGAAGCCATCGCAGTTGAGAAGCGCTGACCTACAGAAAAACGGTAGAATACAGTTCTCCCCAACACATGAATATCCTGAAAGATCCCTCAAATAAACCTGCGCATTAGGAAACTGATCAACACAAGAAGCACACCTCTGAGACCATTTTTTTTGTAAGTTTACTTCAGATTGCTGCATCCTGAACACAATTGGTGACTAATGTTTACTGTTTTAGTGGACTTTCCCCCTCTGAATGTTGAATTGGTGATAAACACTAAACTATATGAAGATGCCGAGCGGATCTGTGATCTGTGAAAATCCTTCATCTGGACTGATCCTCACTCAGCATCTTCATCAACACTGGCTGAAATGAACACGTGGCTGAGTGTAAACGACCCCTGCCTGTCAATCATCACTCTAGCCCCACCCACTCCCCTGTCAATCATAGACTCCACCCCCCACCACCTCGCGAGCTGTTAGAGATTGGTGATGAGTCTGCAGTCCATCGCTGCCGTCGTCACAGGAAGTTGTTAGTGATCTCCTGCCGGTGTTCAAACAGGTCCTCTGCTGCTGCACTGTAGGCGTCACCTGTGGGTGCAGACGCGGAAGCTCATTCATTATAGGTAACTAATGCGAGTGCTGCTATTCATGTGATGTAAACTCACCTGTGTGGCAGCTGTACAGATAGACTCGTCCACCATCGTACCGACATCTGCAGCGCATCACATTATTCTGGAAATCAGACTCCGCCATATCCAGAGACGGGTTCACCTCCACCTGAACCAGAACAGACCAGCACAAACCATCAGAAACCAGATCAGAACAGCAGGAACCATCACAGACATTTAAAAAAAAAAAACTCATAAATTCTCAGAAACCCTCACAGACCATTTTTAGAGAAACCCTCACAGATCTATGGAATCTGTCATAAATGATCAGAAAAACAGACCCTCAGAAACTATTAGAAACCCTCACAGGTCCTCAGAGTCCATCATAAATTTTCAGAAACCTTCACATATCCTCAGAAACCATCATAGACCCTCATAAATCTACATATACCCTCATAAACCACCAAAAACCCTCACATAAACCCTCAAAAATCCTCACACAGCCTCAGAGACCTTCATAAACAATCAGAGAGCCTCAGAACGTCTCTTAAATATCCAGACAAACCCTCATAGATCCATAGAAACCCTCACAGACCCTCATAAACAGTTATAGACCTTTATACAGACCCTAAGAAACTATCTGAAATCCTCACAGATCCTCCGAATCTATCATAAATCTTCAGAAACCCTCACACAGACCATCAGAAGCTATCAAAAACCATCACAGAGATAAAACAAACCCTCATAACCCCCCAGAGATCCCCATAGGCCGGTCTGCATCTGCGGTGCAGCTCTCTGTAACTGCTCTGCTGGTTTCAGTGTGATCATGTCTCTGCGCACCGCCAGCCCATAGCTGAGATACCAGCAGACTGAAGAGGACCTGATTGAAGCCTGTTAGAGACGCCTGTGTGAAGCAGAGGTCTGACTCTCTTTACAGAAACACAGATGTGTGTGTGTGTGTGTGTGTGTGTGTGTGTGTATGAGACCTGGAAGATGTAGTTCCCGGGCCTGACGTCAGTGATGTCCACCCACTGGCAGTCGATGTCGTGTCTGTACGTATCCCAGCAGCCCACTGTGATGCCCTGATCACCCATGTTGTAGCAGGCGTAGCGCTTGGTCAGACCTACACACACACACACACGCACACACACACACACACTCACTAATTATTATTATTGATCACTGATTGTACAATAAACTCTACAATAAACTCAATAAACACTCATTTGTGAGTGTTCGTGTATGAGTGTGTGTGTGTGTGTGTGTGTGTGTGTGTGTGTGTGTGTACCTTCAGGGCAGTACGTGTCCTCCAGACAGAAGCTGGCCTTGTGACCTTCTGCGACCCTCGTGCCGTTCAGGGTCAAGAGGTCGTAGTGTGTGAAGACCTCGATGCTGTGGTAATGCCTGCAGGAGACACAACATCAGCTGATCAGTCACATGTCTAACACACACACACACACACACACACACACACACACACACACACACACACACACAGCTGTAGTGATGTTTGTAGTGTTCAGTCTGTATATTCTCTAGACTCAGCCCTCACAGCACACACACTCTGCTCTATACATGCACACACTCCTGCATTCTGATCTAGCAGCCCTTCTGCTTAACGGGGACCGAGCACATCAACATTGTGGGGACATTTGGTTCACACACACACACACACACACACACACACAGACACAGACATTTATCAAACACACTATATCAAATATACATGCACACACACTATTCATCCAACACACATGGGGATTACTGAAGACTGCAGAGTGTGTGTGTGTGTGTGAGTACCTGCTGTTCACATGGTCAGGTGTGTGTGTGTGTGTGTCTGTGTTCTAACAATGTTTAACAAAAGTTTTAGCCTGAAAAAGCAAATAATAATATTAATACACCAGTCCTGTTGGCTGCTGGCATTGTTCATTGGCCAATCAGACAGCTATACCCCTTCCTTGTGCTTACCTATCCCGCCCCTCCGCTCCTGCCCCACCCCTGCGCTCCTCTGCCCCGCCCCTGCGCTCCTCTACCCCGCCCCTGCGCTCCTCTGCCCCGCCCCTGCGCTCCTCTGCCCCGCCCCTGCGCTCCTCTAGCAGGGGGATTGTGCTTGCTCTACCAGATCTGAGAGGTTGTGAGCGCCGGCTTGTGGTTGTACAGTGAAACTGCTTCAGTAATCCAGCCGCACACATTTGTGTCTGTCATTTTGTGTTGGAGGGTGTCTCAGTGGTGTCGCACTGTGGCCTTACAGCACTCAGGTTTCTGGTTTGAGTCCCGATTTGGTCAGTGTGTGTTTCTGTGTGGAGTTTGCATGTTCTCCCCATGTTGGCATATGTTTCCTCCAGGTGCTCTGCATGCCCACGCACACGCACACCCACCCACCTGTGGCACTGGTGCCAGGTCCAGGACTCTCGTGTGGCTCTGGGCCTGAAGTCGGCGCGACCGAGGTTCATGATGCGCGAGCTGAAGCGCAGCAGGCGGCGGTGTGTGTACGCGAGTGTGTGTCTGTTTCTCCAGTCGATGCGCGCCGCAGACGAGGACAGGCAGTTCTCCTCATGAGCGCAGGTCAGCAGGTGCAGCGGCCGATCCTCCACATACGCGGACTCCTGCACCAGCTGCGCATCCACCACCAGATCCGGAGCCACTGCACACACACACACACACACACACACACACACACAGTAGAGGTGGAGAGTTAATGCACAGCTCAGACGATGAGGACACACACACACACAGTCGGTGTTGTCAGCTTGGTGTGTGTCAGTGGTCTTACCGTCCACACAGGTGACGCCGGCCGCTCTAGCTCCGCCCCCTCGAGGACAGTACACCTGTGTGTTTCTGCGGCACTGCTGTACAGAGAGCTCAGACCCGACACAGTGAGTCCCGCTCAGCAGAACCTCCTCTGAGCCTGAGCTGCTGGGCCAGAACCACGTCTCCTGTATACACACACACACACACACACACATGAGCGTGACCGCAGGAATCCAGCAGAGGCTAATAACGGCCACTATTACGCTAATTCCTGGACATTATGGAATATTTTCCGCTCTTCTGCTTGCCGAGAGCCGCTTCCACACAGGCGTTATACGAGCTGAGCGCGCTCCTCATCCAGCGCCGCTATTTCGGGTTTGTTTTCTCTCTGGGTTTCCTGCTCTTTCCCTGAATCTGAGCAAGGCTGTAATTTCCCTCTGCATGGGAAACAACAGGCCAGAAAACAACAGCACAGCGGATGAAAACACTGACTGAAGGAGCAGTCAATAACACACACACACACACACACACACACAATGATCTTCATCATCATCATCATCATCATCACGGGTCTCTACAGCAGCCCAGTGTTCCCATGCAGACTCAGCCCTGCTCAGCTTCAGTGAGGGACCGCTCTGCAGGGTGAAAGTGTGTGTGTGTGTGTGTGTGTGTGTGTGTGTGTGTGTGTGTGTGTGTGTGTGTGTGTGTGTGTGTGTGTGTCAGACCTGATGAGCTCTGGAAGCGAAGCCGAAGCCGAGCTGTCTGCACACCACCATGGCCTCATTGATGTTCCAGTTCTCACTGCAGACCGAGCCCCATCTCTGCTGCCCCCCCACCTCCATCAGCACCTCCACCCGGCCCTCCGCTGACTCCCGACCCCCCGCCAGACGCACCTGCGCACACACACACACACACACACACACATGTAGTATACTTTAAATTGTCAAAAACAAAGAGTTCTTTCCATGTGGTCAGTATAACTACTGGAGTGTTCAGTGATAAGAGCAGCAGCACACGAGCAGCAGAGCAGCAGGACTGTATATCAGCACTGCTGCGAGACATGCTGAGACACGCCACACCACACTGCTGCTCATGTGCTCATATATCACAGAGTATTCAGTTAGTTACTATTGTGTGTGTGTGTGTGTGTGTCATACAGTGCTGCTCAGGCCAGTGTTTGGCACGTTGCAGCGCACAGACGCGTCCTGTGTGTGTCTGCAGCTGTACAGCGGAACGTCCTGGAAGCGGCACTCAGTGATGGAGCTCTCCTGACCAGAACACTGCACTTCATCCATGTGGATGGGGCCCGTACCTGACACACACACACACACACACACACACACACACACACACAGACACACACACACACACACACACACACACACACACACACACACATGCAAAGACACAGGCAAACAGTTAAACAATCAAGACAAGCACTGAACAGACACATCAACACACAAGCACACATAAGCAGTGTAATACAAGTGTAAAAGATTCATGTGGACAGCACTGACAGCGCTTCACTCTCTCCACATGTGTTTATGTCTCATTCCTAAATGGATTATATTGATTTCCTCAACATTCTTCACACAATCCCCCATACTGAGCATGTGGAGACAGAGTTTCTGAAACTGTTGCAGATTATTAAAAATAAAAAGCTGTAAAATCTCATGTACATCAGTGTTCACAGGCTTTGCTCAAGACTCTGTTGATGCCCTTTTTGCAGTGATTACAGCCTCGAGTCTTCTTGAATATGAGCTCTGCACAGCTGTCTGTGGGGATTTCTGCCCGTTCCTCTTTGCAGTTCCTCTCAGGCTCTATCAGGTTGGATGGGAAGCGACGGTGTGCAGCCATTTTCAGATCTCTCCAGAGATGCTCAATAGGATTTAGGTCTGGGCTCTGACCGGGCCACATTCACAGAGTTGTTGTTATGCCGCTGCATTGATATGTTGGCGGTGTGCTTTGGGTCATTGTCCTGCTGGAAGATGAAGCGTCGCCCCAGTCTGAGGTGGAGAGCACTCTTGTGCAGGTCTTCATTCAGGATGTCTCTGTACATCGCTGCATTCATCTTTCCCTCTATCCTGACTAGTCTTCCAGCTCCTGCTGCTGAAACACATCCCCACAGCATGATGCCAACACCACCATGCTTCACTGTAGGGATGCTGTTAGCCTGCTGATGAGCGCCGCCTGCTGTTCTCCAAACGTAACGCCTGGCGTTCACTCCAAACAGTTCAGTTTGAGTCTCATCAGAGCAGAGAGTTTAGTTTCTGATGCTCTGAGAGTCCTGCAGATGGTAAACTCCAGGCGGGGAGTGTCTTCCGTCTGCCCGCTCTACCATACAGATGCCTGATTGGTGGATTGCTGCACAGATGGTTGTCCTTCTGTAAGCTTCTCCTCTCTCCACAGAAGAGCGCTGGAGCTCAGACAGAGTGACCATCGGGTTATTGATCACCTGACTGAGGCTCTTCTCCCCCGATCACTCAGCTTAGATGGCCGGCCAGCTCTAGGAAGAGTCCTGCTGGTTAAACATCTTCCACTGACTGATGATGGAGGCCGCTGTGCTCACTGGAGCTGTCAGAGCAGCAGAAATGTTTCTGTCACCTTCCCCAGCCTTGTGCCTCCAGACAATCCTGTCTCAGAGCTCTACAGACAGTTCCTTTGTCTTCATGCTTGGTTTGTGCTTTGTCATGCACTGTCAACCCTGGACCCTTATATAGACAGGTGTAGCCTGATCAGATCATGTCCATCAGCTGAACTGAGCACAGCTGAACTCCAGTGAAGCTGCTGGAACATCTCCAGAATGACCAGTGGAGACAGAATGAACCTGAGCTCCATGTAGAGCTTCACGACAAAGCCTGAGAACACTGATGTACATCTGATCTATCAGCTGTTTTATTCTTAATAAATCAATTTCAATTTCAGAAACTCTGTCTCCACATGCTCAGTATGGGGGATTGTGTGTAGAATGTTGAGGGGATTCATCAATATAATCCATTTAGGAATAAGACTGTGACAGAAACACATGTGGAGAGAGTGAAGCGCTGTCAGTGCTGTCCACATGCTCTGTATTTTTATTTGATTTGTTTGTTTCAGATTTTATACAAACTTTCAGTGCAGAAATAGCAGAAAATATCAGCACTCGCCCCCTGACATTATACACGTTTGAGTCCTCATAAACCACCAAAACCAGCACACACAAAAACACACACTCAGACGTCTGTGTCTCCTCTTTACCTGCTTGAAATAGTGATCAGCGCGTTGTGTTTGGCAGAAAACCCCTGCGTCTGGCTGCGTGTGTGTGTGTTTCTGTGTGTGTGTGAGTGTGTGAGTGTGTGTGTGTGTGTGTGTGTGTGTGTGTGAGTGTGAGTGTGTGTGTGTGTGTGATGTGGACACTGCAGTGGGTAAATTACACACACTGGCCAAATGGAAGAGTTTAATAGCTGGAAATAGAATCAGACGTGTGTGTGTGTGTGTGTGTGTGATGGACGAGACTCCCTGTAATTTGTGCACGGTTGGGTCATGATGTCAGCACACACACACACGTGTACATGTCTCCTCAGACAACGGTGGATTATTCAGAGCATTGACACACACAGACTGCTGGAAGCACAGAAATACACCACGCCACATCACACACTGCAGCAGAGCATGCTGGGAAACCTGCTGAGATGGAAAAACTGGCTTTATAGACGCGTCGCGGATGTGTCCATACAGAACTCAGAGCACAGTGAGCTCAGACTGAACAGAGACACTTCACTGATACTCACACACTACACTACTACTGTTCCACTCACTCACTCACTTCAGCTCAGTCCCTTATTCATCAGGGGTCACCACAGCGGAATGAACCGCCAACTATTCCAGCATATGTTTTACACAGCAGATGCGCTTTCAGCTGCAACCCAGTACTGGGAAACACCCATACACACTCATTCACACTCATACACTACGGTCAGTGTAGTTGATCAGTTCCCCTATAGCGCATGTGTTTGGACTGTGGGGGAAACCGGAGCACCCGGAGGAAACCCACACCAACACGGGGAGAACATGCAAACTCCACACAGAAACACCAACTGACCCAGCCGAGACTCAAACCAGAGACCTGAGTGCTGTGAGGCGACACCGCTGAGCCGCCCTCAATCTAAAATGTGTAATAAAGTTACCCTTTAACAGCTAATAATCAACAGGGCTCAACAGAGCGTCACACACACAAGATCAGCGCAGATGCTGGATGAAATGTGCACATCAGGAGAGTAACATCAGTCTGTCCCGTGTGTGTAGGAGGCTCAGAGTTCCCACATCAGTGTGTTCAGCCTCTCACACTCGGAGCTCAGTGTTTTCTGTTTAGACTCCGTCCTCACTCGAGCCTGAAACTCAAAGCGAGCTCCGCCGGCCGCTGGGAACAGAGGAAATACCAGGCGGAGCAGCGGCTCATATCAGCTCCGCATCTCCAACACATTTTCCATCTTCAAGTGTTTATTCCTCCTCAAATGAACGCTCAGTCTCCCTCAACTGGGTCAAGACCTGCGTCAGCTTCTGTTGAACACAGAAGGAGAGATCTTGAAGAATGCTGGAAACCGGTAACCATTGGCTTACACAGCATGTGTTTCCCCGCTATAGACGTCAGTGGTTTTCAGCATTCTTCAAAATATCTTCCGTAGGGCTCTATCATACACCCGGCGCAGTGTGGTGCAAGGCGCGGCGCAGTAGTCTTTTGGTAGTTTCAGCTTGGCGCAAGAGTGGTTTTGAGGCGTTGCGCTACACTGTTTAAACAGCAAATGCATTAGCGCTCATTTGTGCACCCATAGGCGTTCTGCTCTAAAAAGAAAGGCGTTCTGAGGTGGACCGCTGGCGCGTTGCTATTTTGAGAAACTATAATAGATTTTTCATTAAACCCAAACTAACCCGGTCTAAACTCCAGCGCAGAGTTGCACCTCGCTTACACACTGCTTAATACACACAAGAGAGCAATAGACACATATCTTTACATATGAAAAAATGTAAACATTAAGGATATATATAGGATATAATAAGAATAGATATAGGATATAAATATAAAGGATTAAAATATTACAAAACATATTATTTTCTAGCCTACAGAAATATGAAAAATCACTGCTTTTATGTCTTCTTCATCTCGGGAGGCTTTTTCAGTTCATTCATCACAATTTGCTTTTGTATAATGTTATTATTATCAGCAGTATTATTTATTATATCCATATTTATATTTGTTTTATTAAAAACAAGTTTAGATTTGTCCACCTGTCAGGTTTTAGAGCATATGGGGCACAGCATGTGTTTTAGGATATAACTCAGGTGTTTGAGCACACTTCATTATTATTGTTCATTTATTCGTTTGCTGGAAATTAGAACTGAATTTAGAAATAGTTTTGAAACAAATATTTGCGCTTAACAAACAAAATTATTTATTTATAGACTAAATGATGTCTGTGCGTAAAGGTTTCCCTATCCAAGAGTGAAAGTGAAAGTAGATCCATTATCTCTCATTCTCAGCAGTAGAGTCTCTGTTTAACTGTTTTCTGTTAATAAACTGTTAACTGTTTGCTTGTGAAATGCTTATTTTTTCCACTTAGACTTACTTTGCGTCCTGTAAATAGTGAATGCTCTCTTGGCGCGACGCAGCTGACTCTTAAAGGGAATGGGAGATGAGACTCTGATTGGTTTATTCTTAAATCACACCTATAACTCAATAATAAAATAAACTCAACCCTTTTAGACCATGTGCCACGGCGCAAGGCAGATTTCTCGTCCTTAAATGAGCAAAAACGCGTCCTGACACGCCCTGAAAGCTTTTGCACCCTGCGTTTTGCGCATGGACCGTCAAAATAGAGCCGGTAGTGTTCAGCAGAAGCTGACGCAGGTCTTGACCCAGTTCAGAAACGCTCAGTTAATGGTGAGAAGTTTATTTTGGGCTGAACTGACCCTTTAAGCAGAGTAAATGATGATAGAATTTCCCATTGACCCTCCTGTTGACCATGACTGAGTCTGTTTGAAACGGCAGAAAACCCTGAACAATAAAGAGTTTAATCATCAAGATTAATGATGTTTTCTAAATGAGCACAACATTACAAAACAAACAATTACTCCCCATTCCCATCACGACTGAACATGTACAACAGCCATACTACTGACACACACACACACACACACACACACACACGCACGCTCACTCTCACACACACACACACGCACGCACGCTCACTCTCACACACACACACACACACACACACACTAATGATCTGCTGCTTTATCAGTTATGAATGCTGTCCTGCTAAACCAGGGGTGTCCACACTCAGTCCCGGTGGTCCGGTGTCCTGCATATTTTAGCTCCACCCCTAATCAAACACCTGAACAGCTGATCAGGCTCTCACTAGATGTACTAGAAAGATCCCTGCAAGTGTGTTGAAGCAAGCTGGAGCTCACCTCAGCCGGTCACCGGCCCTGCAGGACTGATCTGCTGTGTTGTAGAGGTGTAGTGAAGGCGGCTCGCTCTGACCCTCAGGGTGTAGTAGTGCACACTGGTTTACAGACAGCAGGAGTGTTAATGCTGTGTGTGTGTGTTACCTTGACCCATGAGTGCTCCACGTGGGGCGTCTCTGGCGGAGCCGAAGCCCAGCTCTCTGCACACCACACTGGCCGCGGAGAGATCCCAGCGCCGGTCACACACCGTCCCCCATTTACCCTCACGCAGCACCTCCACACGGCCCTCGCCCACCCGCGCACCCGCCTTCAGACGCACCGCCGCCTGCAACACACACACACACACACACACACACACACAGGATGAGATATTACATTAACACGTGTGCTGCTGGGTGTTTTCATCACTCTGGGCTGATTTTGAGGCCTGCAGGATCAATAGTCAATAGCTGTAGTCAATAACTGATTATAATGGAGGAAAACAGCAGCACCATCACCAAAGAGGAGTCAAACTGTAGAGTGAGTGTGTCTACTGTAAGAGTTTCAGGGTGAATGATGACAGACTGCTGCTGATATGTGGGCTGCATTACTGCATTAACACTGAGGGGAACTCAATGGAGAGTCATGCTGCAGGGGAACGCTGAACATGCTGTATGTGACCGGGCGCAGGTGCTCACGCTGATGGGGCGTCTGGAGGTGGAGTCTGTGTCGAACTGAGCTCCAGGAACGCAGCGCACCACCGCATGCATGCCTCCAGCACAGGGGACATCATCACTGCGCGACACAGACAGCAGAGCCCGACACTGAGCCAGAGACACCTCTGAGCCTGAACACTGCACACGCTCCACCCAGAACTGCTTCTTACTGACTGTAGACCTGCACACACACACACACACACACACACACACACACACACACACACACACAACAAATCCTTCAATATGACGGGGAACATTTCATTCTGTTATTAAATGTTGTTTAACACAGATTACTATAGCAGAGGTTAAACTAGTTCTGCACTGTATAGACACACATTTACCTCTAGCGGTTCATTCTGCTGGATAAGCCAGATCCACGTCAGAGAGAAGAGCAACACTTTTCAATAGTTATATGTGTGGGCGGCACGGTGGCGCAGTGGTTAGCACTGTGGCCTCACTTCAAGAAGGTCTCTGGTTTGAGTCCCGGCTGGGTCAGTTGGTGTTTCTGTGTGGAGTTGTGTGGAGTTCTCCCCGTGTTGGTGTGGGTTTCCTCCGGGTGCTCCGGTTTCCCCCACAGTCCAAACACATGCGCTATAGGGGAACTGATCATTCATCAACTGATTATATAACCGAGGGAATTTATTTAATTAATGATAAGATATCATGTTTAAAGTCATTTATATGTGAAATATCATCATCCCACACTCAGCAGCACTGAATACAGCAGGTTTTCTCAGTATTCTGCTGCTGAAAATAAGCGAGTTCCTCCTTTTGCGCTTCACATGCTGACCTCAAACCACACTGCGTCTACAGCTCCGGTCATGTGTTCTCTTACTGTTATTGATAGTGTGAAACAGTGAATGAGAGATTCATACCTCACGGCTGGATCCTCCATCTTAGAGTCCCACAGTTTCCTGAGGACAATCAAAGCACACAAACAGACAAATACATTGGTTAGAATTAAATAAACAGGATTCAGACGAGTGACAGAGCTTGTTTATGTGTCAGTCTCATGTCTCTCACACACACAAACACACACACACAAACACACACACACACACACACACACACACACACACATATATATATATAGGCATCCCTGTAGAATGGTCAATGATAAACAAACAGTGTGACTGTAAGGCACAGACTGGTTTGGAGTCCGCAGACATACACACACACACACACACACACACACACACAGATCTGCATGTTCCCAGAGCTCCGCCAAACCCTCATGCTCGTGTTTCCTCTGCACATATGTGGAGGATCTGCTTGAGAACACACAGAATGAGGCCCGGGAGAGATCTGATCGGCTCTGGAAACAGAAGCTCTCAGTGTGTGTGTGTGTGTGAGTGTGTGTGTGTGTGTGTGTGTGTGTGTGTCTGTGAAATCACTCTGACAGACGCTACACTCCTGTAACCCTGACCACAGACAGCACTGCATTCCCATTGGCTGACAGGTCTGTGGGGGCGGGGTTTAGGAGAGCAGCTCTGCTTTAGTCATATTTATATATGTATATCATGATTTACTCTGCAGACTTCGGGTGCGTCTCAATCAGCTCCTTACTGAACTGTTCATCAGTGGGTCGAGTGGTTGAATTTGTGCACTAGTAAGGGCACTGTTGAGCTAGGTTCACTACACTGTTGACATGAGACATCTTCAGTACAGCAGCAGAACTAACAGGACATTTGCATGTTGTCATATTACAAAGTTATGTTAACTACATTTGATTACTAGTTTAATGAGTCACTGTTGACATAACTAATGATTTTGGGTATACTTGTTGACTAGTGAGTTGACTAGTTAATAAAGGGGTTTAGTGAGTTAACTAATATTAGCTGGGTTTCTTTACATGAGTTCAGTCAGTTACTAGTTAATTAACTAACAGCTAGATTGAGTTATGTGTTGACTAGTGAGTTGACTAGTAATTTAAAAAGTTTAGTGAGTTACTAATAAGTTAACTAATGATTAGGTGGGTTTACTTGTTGACTAGCGAGTTGACTAGGGAATATAATAGTTTAGTGAGTTGACTAATGATTAGGTGGGTTCACTTGTTGACTAGTGAGTTGACTAGTAATTAGAGAAGTTAAGTGAGTTAACATATTATGGGTTTCTTTAGATAAGTTTAGATGTCAGTTACTAATTAGTTACTAGTAAGTTAACTAATAATTAGCTGGGTTTTCTTGTTGGCTAGTGAGTTGAATAGTGTATATAACAGTTTAGTGAGCTAACTAATGATTAGATGGGTTTCTTCAGAGGAGTTTAGTCAGTTACTAACAACTAGATAAAGTTATGTGTTGACTAGAGATTAAAGAAGTTTAATGAGTTAGTAATAAGTTACCTAATGATTGGATGGGTTTACTTGTGGACTAGTGAGAGATTAGTTTAGTGAGTTAACTAATGAATAGATGGGTTTACTAGTTGTCTAATGAGCTGACTTGTTATTAGATGAGTTTAGTGAGTTAGTAATAAGTTAACTAATGATTAGATGGGTTTGTTTGGAGAAGTGTAGTCAGTTACTAATTTAATTAACAGCTAGTTATGTGTTGACTAGTGTGTTGACTAGTAATTAAAGAAGTTTAATGAGTAAGTAATTAGTTAACTAATGATAAGATTGGTTTATTTGTTGACTAATGATTTAACTAGTGACAAAATGAGCAAAGTGAGTTACTAGTGAGTTGACTAATGATTAGATGGGTTTACTTGGAGGAGTTTAGTAAACTATTAGTTAGTTAACTAACAACTAGATAAAGTTATGTGTTGACTAGTGAGTTGACTTGTAATTAAAGAAATTTAATGAGTTTCTAATAAGTTAATTAATGATTAGTTGGGTTTACTTGTTGACTAATGAGTTGACTAGTGAATAGAGTGGTTTAATGAGTTAACTGATGAGTGGATGGGTTTACTTGTTGACTAGTGAGTTGATTAGTAATTGGAGTTTAGTGAGCTAACTAATGATTAGATGGGTTTTTCAGAGGAGTTTAGTCAGTTACTATTAAGTTTACTAACAACTAAATAAAGTTATGTGTTGACTAGAGATTAAAGAAGTTTAATGAGTTAGTAATAAGTTAACTAATGATTGGATGGGTTTACTTGTTGACTAATGAGTTGACTAGTGAATAGAGTAGTTTAATTAGTTAACTAATGATTAGATGGGTTTACTTGTTGACTAGTGAGTTAACTATTGATTAGATGAGCTCAGTGAGTTACTAATAATTAGATGGGTTAGTGTGTTGACAAGTGAGACAACTAGTTCAATAGAGGAGTTTTCTGAATAACTAATGAGTTAACTATGGATTAGATGAGTTAGTTGTTGACTAGTGACTAAACGAGTTTACCTGTTGATTGTTGATTCGATGAGGTTATCTTTTTTACTAGTGGGTTAACTAACAATCAGATGGTTTACCTGTTGACTAGTGAGTGTATTATGTATTGAATAAAGAGCTGTGTGGGGAGTTTGTAGTCCCATTAAGAACAGACTTGTTCAGACGTGTCATAGTAAAAGCTTTAAACCCGACAGTAGCGCTTTACTGCTCTGCTTTACTATTTTCATCTCATCTCAGGCTTTTCAACAAAGAGAGTTCAGCATGATGCAGCCCAAAGTGATCAAAGTAATTGTTTCTGGGTTTTGTCCTACAAAAACACGTCATGCTACAGAACTCATTAGATTTTACCACACACTTTATTTCCCAGCGCTGAAATCATGCACAGATTGTGTCCTAATGTGCAGTTTAAGAGTGAATGAATTAAAGCAGCAGTTAAAAATACCCACAAGCACCTGCTGAAACACACAGAGCTCTTTGTGTCGCATGGAAACACACAAACACTCATAAAAATAGCTAGTAAAGTACCATGATAGCATCGTGCTGTTGGAAATGTAGCGTGGTGAGTGGCAGAAGCAGCATGTGTGTGTTCATCATCCAGTAGCATGATATATATAGACTGTCTGTGTGTGTGTGTGTGTGTGTGTGTGTGTGTGTGTGTGTGTGTGTGTGTGCTGGTGGTCCGGCTGGCAGCAAGACTTTAGGAAACCACTTATTTGCCACATCAACAGCAGATTCATGCAGAGCTGTGATTGGCTGAGAGTGTCACATGACCAGAGCACAGACACACCCAGAGGAAAACGAAGAAGCATTAATGAACAATCATCAGTCAAAACATGAGCATACATGAAAACACACCACAGACAATCACTGAGTTTACATCCTGAAGATCAAAACCGCGACTCACACACGCCTGATCATGTCTGTCTGCAGATCAGCGTTAAACAGACCCGTACAATAACACAGCGCACACTTAACAATCATGCTGTGATCATCAAAACTAACATCCTGCTTCAGTTCCTCTTCAGAGAAGGAAAGTGGATGTTCTGAGGCCATCAAAAACAGTGAATTATGATGTTTAAACACACTGATCCAACGATAAGATGCAATCCGCAAAATAACAGCTCACATTCACAGGCTGAGAGGAAACACTGCACACAGCACTCCTTCCAGAACTGAGGGAACATTTCAGGCATTTTACAGTCATCCAACTGGACCTGAAACAATCCTACAGCAAATGTGTCATTTACAGTGACCTGAACAATGAGGACTCTAAAATAAGGCAAGATGCTTAGATGTGAAAGGAAACCTGTTGAATAACCCAGTAAAGACCAATAACAGAGTTGACAATGAGTTGACTAATGCCGTTGATGGTAATTGAATCTACAATAACCGAGTTAACAATAACAGAGTTAACAATAACGGAGTTAACAATAACGGAGTAAACAATAACGGAGTAAACAATAACGGAGTTGACAATAACGGAGTTGAAGGTAACCAAGTTGACAATAAGTTGACTGTAACGGAGTTGACGATAACGGAGTTGACGATAATAGAGTGACACTAAGTTGACAGTAACAGAGTTGACAATAACAGAGTTGACAATAACGGAGTTGACGATAATAGAGTTGACACTAAGTTGACTGTAACGGAGTTGACGATAATAGAGTTGACGATAATAGAGTGACACTAAGTTGACAGTAACAGAGTTGACAATAACGGAGTTGACAATAACGGAGTTGACGATAATAGAGTTGACACTAAGTTGACAGTAACAGAGTTGACAATAACGGAGTTGACAATAACGGAGTTGACGATAATAGAGTTGACATTAAGTTGACTGTAACGGAGTTGACGATAATAGAGTTGACACTAAGTTGACTGTAACGGAGTTGACGATAATAGAGTTGACATTAAGTTGACTGTAACGGAGTTGACGATAATAGAGTGACACTAAGTTGACAGTAACAGAGTTGACAATAACGGAGTTGACAATAACGGAGTTGACGATAATAGAGTTGACATTAAGTTGACTGTAACGGAGTTGACGATAATAGAGTTGACACTAAGTTGACTGTAACGGAGTTGACGATAATAGAGTTGACATTAAGTTGACTGTAACGGAGTTGACGATAATAGAGTTGACATTAAGTTGACTGTAACGGAGTTGACGATAATAGAGTTGACACTAAGTTGACTGTAACGGAGTTGACGATAATAGAGTTGACGATAATAGAGTTGACACTAAGTTGACAGTAACGGAGTTGACGATAACAGAGTTGACGATAATAGAGTGACACTAAGTTGACAGTAACGGAGTTGACGATAACGGAGTTGACGATAATAGAGTGACACTAAGTTGACAGTAACGGAGTTGACAATAACGGAGTTGACAATAACAGAGTTGACGATAATAGAGTGACACTAAGTTGACTGTAATGGAGTTGACGATAACAGAGTTGACAATAACAGAGTTGACGATAATAGAGTGACACTAAGTTGACTGTAACGGAGTTGACGATAACGGAGTTGACGATAAAAGAGTTGACACTAAGTTGACTGTAACGGAGTTGACGATAATAGAGTTGACACTAAGTTGACTGTAACGGAGTTGACGATAATAGAGTTGACATTAAGTTGACTGTAACGGAGTTGACGATAATAGAGTTGACGATAATAGAGTGACACTAAGTTGACAGTAACAGAGTTGACAATAACGGAGTTGACAATAACGGAGTTGACGATAATAGAGTTGACACTAAGTTGACTGTAACGGAGTTGACGATAATAGAGTTGACACTAAGTTGACTGTAACGGAGTTGACGATAATAGAGTTGACATTAAGTTGACTGTAACGGAGTTGACGATAATAGAGTTGACATTAAGTTGACTGTAACGGAGTTGACGATAATAGAGTTGACACTAAGTTGACTGTAACGGAGTTGACGATAATAGAGTTGACACTAAGTTGACTGTAACGGAGTTGACGATAATAGAGTTGACATTAAGTTGACTGTAACGGAGTTGACGATAATAGAGTTGACATTAAGTTGACTGTAACGGAGTTGACGATAATAGAGTTGACACTAAGTTGACAGTAACGGAGTTGACGATAACAGAGTTGACGATAATAGAGTGACACTAAGTTGACAGTAACGGAGTTGACGATAACGGAGTTGACGATAATAGAGTGACACTAAGTTGACAGTAACGGAGTTGACAATAACGGAGTTGACAATAACAGAGTTGACGATAATAGAGTGACACTAAGTTGACTGTAATGGAGTTGACGATAACAGAGTTGACAATAACAGAGTTGACGATAATAGAGTGACACTAAGTTGACTGTAACGGAGTTGACGATAAAAGAGTTGACACTAAGTTGACAGTACTAGAGTTGACGATAACGGAGTTGACTATAAGTTGACAGTACCAGAGTTGACGATAACGTAGTTGACAATAACGTAGATGAAGATAACGGAGTTGACAATGAGTTGACTGTAACAGAGTTAACGAAAACAGAGTTGACTTTAACAGCATTGACAGTAACAGCGTTGACAATAACAGAATTGACAACAACAGAGTTGACAGTAACGTAGTTCACAATAACCGATTTGACAATAACGGAGTTGATGATAAAACAGTTGACAATAAGTTGACAGTAACAGAGTTGACGATAACAGCGTTGACAATAACGGAGTTGACAATAATGAAGTTAAAGATAACGGAGTTGACTATAAGTTGACAGTACCAGAGTTGATGATAACGTAGTTGAAGATGACGGAGTTGACAATGAGTTGACTGTAACAGAGTTGACAATAACAGAGTTGAGGGTAACAGAGTTGATTGTAACAGAGTTGATGGTAACCGAGTTGCAGTAACAGAAAACAGAAAATGTGTAATCAGACTTAATTATTTGATGTTGATTGAAGCCTAATGTATGATTGCGGAGATGGAGACAGTCAGAAATAGGTATAATCTGAGTTCTTAAGTTAATAAAGGCTAAAATGTCTCTAAATGAACATCTGGATATTATTATAGAGAGCGGGATATAATGCGTGACATTATCCAGAACTGATGGATTAATGTCTTGTGTTTAGGGTGATGTTGGAGATGTAGAAAGCTCCGTCAGTCAGAGTTTGTTCCTGCTGGAGCAGAATCGGGTGGAGTCCTGAAGACTGAACCCGGCTATTAAAAATCACTCGCAGAAACACACAATCTCCCTGCGGCTGCAGTTTAATATAGTCAGGACACAAACTCCAGAGGTTAAACCCAAACTGACACTCAACCGGTCATTTACCACTCTGGAATAAATACAGTGTTCGGGGAACAATGCGAATATTCAGCCGCGCTCTGCAACCCATCAGTGTGCTCCTCAGGATGTTTGCAGCTTTCCAGAACAGTGAACATCTAAACACTGCACACTACTGAGGGAACTGGGGCATCTCAGCCTTCATCTAATGATAATCGCCAAGTGCTGTTCAACAAAGAGCCCTAACAACACGCCTCAGACACAACAGTACTAAACACTACAGTCAGTATCATGAAGACAGCACAGAATATTAGTCTAGATATTCTTCAAGACACTAGTGTTCAGCTTACAGCGACATGTAAAGGCTTCACTAGGGTAATTAGGGTAAAGTTAGGGTAATTAGGCAAGTCATTGTATAACAGTGGTTTGTTCTGGAGACAATCCAACACTAATATTGCTGAAGGGGCCAATAATATCTGTCTGTCTGTCTGTCTGTATGTCCATCTCTTCATCATGAGGGACTGCAGTCAAATCTCTTTTCTCTGTAATCAGCAGTGAAATAAAGAGTTTTACAAGAGGCAAACCTGTCCATCTCTGTCTACAGCGCAATATTCAGCCTTTATAGAGTCAAATATCTGACTTTAACATCTGAAAACCAAAACTGATCTCTGAAAACCAACCAACAGTGAAGAGTGAGCTGAGGACAGACACACACCCAGCCCAGATCCTGCTGAACCACCATCTGACATGTTTATTCCTCACAACACTCAGCATCAGCACTGATCAACAATCAGCACTCGAGATCTGTGTGTGTGTGTGTGTGTGTGTGTGTGTGTGTGTGTGTGTGTGTGTGTGGTTTGACACTGACAGGATTCTGACATTAAAACAGACGCTTTAATTACCCATAATCACACACAGACACCAGAACGGGACGCCTCAGCTCTGACCCAAATACACTATTGGGAACATCACTGCAGACTGCTGCTGCTTCAGGTCACCGACATGCTCCAGATCACTCACACACTCACACACTCACACACACACACACACACACACACACACACACACACACACACACACACACACACACACACACAAAGACACACAAAGTGGACAAGACACATACACACACAGCAACACACACAGAAGCAAACATCCACACACACACACTCTCTCTCTCTCTCTCTCTCTCTCACACACACACACACACACACACACACACACACACACACACACACACACTCTCATATAATCTCTCTCGCTTTCTCTCTCGCTAACACGCACACACTCTGTCAGGTCATTAGTGTGAGTGTGTGTGTGTGTCAGCGCTGCAGTGTGTGTGAACAGAGCGCTCAGTGTTAGCCGTTTCCTGCAGCTGATGGAGTGTGTTTGTGTGTGTTTGATCAGTCAGGGCAGATCCTCTAAACATCACGGCACACACTGTCCTGCTACGAGCGCACGCCACTCAACAACACACACACACACACACTCACACACACACACACACACACACACACACACACACACACACACACACACACACACACACACACACACACACACACACACACACACACACACACACACACACACACACACACACACACACACACCGACACACAAGAGACAGACACACACACAAACACAAGATAGATTAATACAGGCACACTCAAGAGGCAGACACACACACACACACACACGCACGCACACACACACGCACACACACACACACACACACACACAGAGTCGAGACACTGATGATGTTTCCACTGCTATCTGATAATTAGCTGTGACTAGCGGTTAGCATGTGAGCTGGTTTTAGCACATGCTGCTATTCCTGACTCTGCTGACATCAACCACACAGACGGAGGAACATCAGAGTCTCTCATCAGGACTATCCAGGAGACGCTTAGAAACATGCTGTGAAGGAAACTCCTCTGCTGCTGTAGCCGACACTGGAGTTACTGACGCCGCTGTGCTCCAGAGCCTCATCCACTGCCCTGATCATTCAGTATAACCCTCAGCCTGAGCCCTGCTGCCTCACTAGTGTCTGACCACACCACCGGCCACTTTATTAGGTACACCTGTCCAACACTAATGTCCACTCAGCCAATCACAGGGCAGCAGCTCACTGCATTTCGGCATGTAGACATGATCAAGAGGATCTGCTGCAGGTCAGAGGAGCATCAGAATGGGGAAGAAAGGGGATTTAAGAGACTTGGTTATTGGTGCCAGACGGCCGCTCCTGTCAGCTAAGAACAGGAAACTGAGGCTACAATTCACACAGACTCACCAAAACTGGACAATAGAAGATTGGAGAAACGTTGCTGCTCTGATGAGTCTCCATTTCTGCTGACACATTCAGATGCTCGGCTCAGACAGCATGAAAGCATGGATCATCCTGCCTTGTATCAGCGGTTCAGGCTGGTGGTGGTGGTGTAATGGTGTGGGGGAGATTTTCTTTGGGTCCATTAGTACCAATTGAGCATCAACGCCACAGCCTACCTGAGTATTGCTGCTGACCATGTCCATCCCTTTATGAGCACAGTGTCTCCATCTTCTGATGGCTACTTCCAGCAGGATAACGCAGCATGTCATAAAGCTCAATCATCTCAGACTGGTGTCTTGAACATGACGATGAGTTCACTGTACTCAAATGGCCTCCACGGTCACCAGAGCTCAATCCAATAGAGCAGCTTTGGGATGTGGTGGAACGGGAGATTGGCATCATGGATGTGCAGCCGACAAATCTGCAGCAACTGTGTGATGCTATCATGACAATATGGAGCAAAATCTCTGAGGAATATTTCCAGCAGCTTGCTGAATCTCTGACATGAAGGATTAAAGCGGTTCTGAAGACTAAAGGGGTCCGACCTGGTACTAGTGAGGTATACCTAATAAAGTGGCCGCTAAGTGTATAGTCACCCCTAATTAACCTGTCATGTGGTTGTGAACTCTTGATTTAAAGAGACAGTTCACCCAAAATCAAAACTCTTTTATTTACTGATCATCCAAAGTTCTTTAAGTGTCAGTATGCTGAACACAAAGGAGGATATTTTGAGGAATGTTAGACTCCTGTAGCCATTGATCTCCATAGTGTTGTTCCTCCTGCTATGGAAATCAATGGTTACCGGTTTCCAACTCTCCTTAAAATATCTTCAGTTGTGTTCAACAGAGTAAAAGGTTCAGGCGGCAGTGAAACTCACCGATACACACGCGCATCATGCTGTCCGGCTGAAGGGAATCCCAGCATGCCACACACCACACGACTGCTGCTCGCGTCCCAGCCCAGACTACAAACATGCCTCCATTTCCCAGCATGCTTCACTTCCACCACACCTTCTGTTACCATGGTGACGCTGCGTGTGCTGGACAACACGGGCCGCAGACGCACCTCCTCCAGACGGACCGACACGGCAGACTGAAGACAGAAACAGCTTATTAACAGTGTGTGTGTGTGTGTGTGTGCGTGTGTGTGTGTGTGTGTGTGTGTGTGTGTGTGTGTGTGTGTGTGTGTGTGTGTCCTAGTAGATTTTGAGCTTCATCATTCAAAGATGTGAATTAAATTAAGACACAAAACTGGAATATTGCATAAAACATTAGTAAATAAGGGCGGCACAGTGGCTCAGTGGTTAGCATTGTGACCTCACAGTAAGAAGGTTCGAGTCTCGGCTGGGTCAGTGTGTGTTTCTGTGTGGAGTTTGCATGTTCTCCCCGTGTTGGCGTGGGTTTCCTCCGGGTGCTCCGGTTTCCCCCACAGTCCAAACACATGCGCTATAGGGGAACTGATCAACTACACTGGCCGTAGTGTATAAGTGTGTATGGGTGTTTCCCAGTACTGGGCTGCAGCTGGAGGGGCATCAACTGTGTAAAACATATGCTGGAATAGTTGTGGCGAGCTCTGCAATAGAGACTAAGCTGAGGGAAAAAGAAAAGATGTTGTCATCTCCGCTGTTTATCTGAGAGGGGTCTGGCTGCAGACATGGTGCAGATGCAATCTGAGCTGCATCCTATGCTTATTAACCCCACCCCTCACAGTGATGTCACTCGCTCCATTTGAGTGCATTGTGTCTGACGTTGCATCGCTGAGTGATGCAGTCTCAGCTCGCATCATAAAGGCTGCAGCCAGACACTATTGTGGTCTCTCCATGAAGTGTTAAATGCAATATAATGTCAAGCGCAGGCGGATGTAAACACACCGCTCGTGACACTCCTGTCATGTGATCTCCTGAGCCGGCTCTTTCTGAAGCTGCTGTTGTCGGAGTGTCTGTGGTCTGATACTGGAGCGCAGTGATAGTCTGTGTTTGTGGCCACGGCTTTACATCGGCCTGTAATCCGGCTCTCAGACAGGAAAACTCAAACAGCCAATCAGGATCCTCCAGAGACGGCTGTCAATCATCAGACGACTCTGAGCGCTGCGGTTCACAGTGTTTACACTGAAGGTCTGACAGTACCATCACTGCAGACGGGTTACAGAGGGTTCAGATGGGGTTAAGCAGTTCAGACCAATCTGCAGCACCTACTGATTAATCCTATTAATAGCCGGAATATTCCACTGAGAGCTTGTGGGGTATGAGGGGATATATCATTACAGCAGGAGAACAGCGTCAGCCGTGGTGGATTACAGCATTCTGTGTATTCTCCATTATGGTTGAGTTTCTGTCCTGTTTCAGTCTAAATCTCTGAAAATCCTTAACTCAGTCAGAGTTTTCTAGACCAGCACAACACATCGCTTGTTTTCAGAAATAATGAAGAATGCAGAGTTTCAGCACAATTCTCTTGTTTTGGCTTTGATATCGGGTTATTCTGCTCAGCCCATCGGCAGATTAGATGCTTGTTTTAAGGGAAAACTCACTTAGTTTAGACTCATTATTTCTGAACACAAGAGCATATTGTTTACTAGTCTACTGATTTACTTTTATTGTGACATATTTGGAGGAGAAGAGCTTTTGTCTCAGTGTGTGGAAGAACAGAAGGCTCTGGAGGACATGTGGAAGAAACTGCTGCTGGTTGTAGAAACAATAGTGAACGTTTGCCAGAACACACGTGTTTATTATTGATCATGGCTCACATGATGATTTAATAAAGTTTAATAAACATTTAAGTTTAAATAGTTGCTTTTGCTTAAAGCTGTGCATATTCCTCTGCCAGAGTTAGCTTTTAATGATCACAAGCTCTGCGTGTGAAGCAGTGTGTGTATGTTGCAGGTATTCTCCTGAACAGCGGCTTTACAGTAAATGGAATTAAGAATTTGGGAGTAACACACTCTGGGTTATTGAATTATCAGAATATAATGCACATCAGGGCTTGACATTAACTCCCGCTAACTCACCAAATGCAGGTGGGTTTCAGCTGTGGCAGGTGAGACAGTCTCTCCCACTAGCCACTTTGTCTGGCTGGAAATCATTTTAAGCTGTAGTTTTCTTAAAAGCAGGGTGACAATACAGATGGTCCAGTATGCAGGCAAATGTGATCTCAGTGTTGAGAAGCAGCAGGACTGTTAAAAACAACTGTGATTGCTCGAGCAAAAGAAAGCAGCTGATTACGGAATGAGAGGATGAAGCGCAGGTGAAGCGCGCGGCTGTTTAAAAAGCGTGTGCGCTCTCGTTTCCTATCGAGAGGCAACTGTGTCTGGAAACGCAAGGGTGCGATCAGCTCTCCTTGAAATAGACTTGGCAAACGGAGATGCTCGTGCACCCACAGTCCTCCTATGAAGAGCCCCAGACCTGATTTAGTAAAATCTGTATGTTTATAAGCAGCAGCGGTCACTGCTTTCACTTTCAGCCTTCTTTAACCAGATTACGAACAGGCCTAACGGTAACGCGACCGACCTTTCATTATCACACACCTGCTTTCTTCTGCTTAGTTATTTTTGTTAATATGCTTTAATTATATTTTGTACAATAAGATTGCTTTAATAAGAGATTATCTGAGAGGGGGTCTGGCTGCAGACCTGGTGCAGTGCAATCTGAGCTGCATCCAATGCTTTTTAATGCGCTCACCTAACCCCTCCCCTAACCCCACCCCTCACAGTGACGTCACTCACTCTATTTGAGTGCATTGTGTCTGACGTTGCATTGCTGAATGATGCAGTCTCAGCTTGCATCATAAAGGCTGCATCCAGACACTAGTGGATTAACTCCCCATTTATTAAACTGGTGATCTGAGACCTTTAGACGGGACACAGACTGTGCTTTATTTTGACAATAATTATTTCTAAAATGTCAATTTTTCTAGAAGAAAAGTTTGTTTAATAAACAGTGTATGTATACAGCTATATTCAGCTTTTTTGACACATTATTTAACATGTATGGCTAAGAAATAATCATTTATTTGTCAGAGACAAATTAAAGTCTTGTCAAATAAAAATGAATTGCAATGCGACACTATGAAACCACAACACATTTGCACATTGATCAAGTTCATACACACACACAAAAAGGTAAATGCATGTGGACACAACATCTAAATCAAGTCATTTGAGCATGTCAAAGCCAAACTTATGCATATTAAATATATTTCCCCAACAATAAAAGTGTGGCTAGTGAAAATGGCGAGTGGCTAGTAATGTTGGAAATCTACTAGCCACAGCGGCTGCTGATCAAAGCAGTGAGGGTCAGGCCCTGATGCTCATGTGTATGAGTGACTGCACTGTGACTGCTTCAACACACTCATAAACTTCTGCTGCTGCTTGTTTTAACTACTTATTGAGTTGAACCAACACACTTCTTACATTTTGTGGCGAGACAGCTGAATTGTTTTATGTTTAATTCACTTAAAACTGTAATAATAATTGAGTTAACTTAGATTATTTGTGTTGGGACAACATGAAGGAATTGTGTGGACCGCTGTGTCTTGTCAGATGTGCAGTGTGTTGACATTGTCAGATTAATCTCTCCCTGATTGTTCAGTGTTTCTGATGCTCTGTGTGAAGTGTCACCTGCTCGTATGTGTCGGTGAAGTCCAGGTCTGCCCTGTTGCTGTGGGTCTCCTGGTTCTGCAGGTTCTGAGGGCTGTGCAGTGGCTGTGGGGCGGTGGGCCGGGTTGGGTAGCGTGTGGTCCGGCTGGTTGGCTCCTCCAGGGTCCTCCTGTAGGCGGCTCTGTTGCGTAGGAACTCCGGCAGCTGGTGTCCTCGGGGCAGCCCGTTCTCCCGGCCGCGAGTGGTACCGGCGCCGCCCTCTAGCCCGTTCCTGCGCAGCTGAATGCGGTGTCCGTGCAGGTGTGGGGAAGCAGGGCCGTGGCTGCCGCGGTGGAGGGCGATCTCGTGTCCGCGCTGCCGGCTCCAACTGCTGGATGGAGGAGTGCTGGGGGTCTGCGGAGGTGCTGGTGGGACCGGCTCATGGTACCGGGGCATGTGGCCCTGATTGGGCCGATCCGGACTGCAGACCACACCCAGATCCTCAGAGTGAGTGCAGTCGCTCACACCCCATCCGTTAGAGCGGCACTCCGACAGGGAGCTCTCCGAGCCTGAACACCTGACGTTATCCAGCCAGATCGGGCCTGTGGAGAGCAGAGTCAGAGTCACGGCAGCGCAACACAAGCAGAAGACTCTCAGAACAAACCAGCAGTTTAACTTTAGGGTGCATTCACACCTGCGGTTCGGTTCTTTCAAGCGGACCAAGACCAATGCATGAGACATAGTCATTGGCGGAGGCTGAGAGTTTTCAGAGGGGTGTCAGGGGCTGTGAAGAGGAGGGGGCTGGAAGTCACGGACGAGTGGGGTGGCCAGCGAGACAGGCCATGCATTACCCCCAGCTCTGCCCCTGGACATGTGGTTAATTTTCAGACTGTGTTCTATTCAGACGAGCTCTCCTCCATACCCTAACCCCTTCAAATCCACCCCTCTCACTTGAAGCCATTTAGGGCAGGGGTGTCAAACTCAATTCCTGGAGGGCCGCAGCCCTGCACAGTTTAGTTCCAACCCTGCTCAACACACTTACCTGTAGGTTTCAAACAAGCCTGAAGGACTTAATTAGTTTGATCAGGTGTGTTTAATTAGGGTTGGAACTAAACTGTGCAGAGCTGCGGCCCTCCAGGAACTGAGTTTGACATCCCTGATTTAGGGCATAGGGATGAGCCCTACCAAATGGAGAACAAAGACAGTCAACATGTACTGTCCCCCTCCTGTATTAACAGCTCAGCTGACTCGAGCAGTCTGAAACTCTGCCATGCTCCGCACTCTTTGAGGTTGGGTGTGTTTGCTTTTGTTGATGACTGATTTTCATTTGATGTTCTCACCACAACCAACCTCTCTAGTGTTCACTAGAAAGTGTACTGAGATCGCCTCTTCCAGCAGGTGTCAGTACGCTCGTCTGGTTTCCTTATAATGCTCCTCGACTGCCACGTTCTCACCTGCCCAAACCCAAACCAACCGCACTGAAGGGAAAACTGGAGTTTGATTAAAGCGAAAGCATGCGGCCGGTGTGAAGCACCTCACACTCTCATCAGTTTCAGTCTCATGATCCAGTAATCAGTACAGGACGTGGATTTCTCCATCTTACCTTGCCCCTCGCCGAACTTTGCGCTGTGAGCCCAGGTGAGCCCGCGAGCGAAGCCCAGCTCTCGACACACCACATCAGCGAGTTTAATGTTGACCTCGTCGTCACACACCGTCCCCCAGGCTCCGTTATACAGCACCTCCACGCGGCCCTCCAGCTGGCTCCGGCCGCCCACCAGACGCACCTGGAACCCGGGAAGAGCGAGCGCCAGCGGAGACACCAGCAGCAGCAGCAGCAGACGGAGGAACATCTTTACCTGCAGAGTGACTGAGTGAAGGATGAGCACGCGTTACTGCCCGTCTACAAAACACTGCCTGATGTAGAGCCTGTCACATCCTCTCTGTGACAGATGCAGTGTGTGCAGTGTACAGGATGTCTAATCAGTCTCGCGTGTGTCTTTTATGAATTTCATATTGACTCATACACACCAGTTTCACTGTGTTTACTTCATTAAACCGTGCCCGGTGTTATAAACCTGTAAACCCTAACCCTAACCCTAGACATGTAAATACACACCTGTCAATCAATATCAGTGGGCGGGGAAACCACACTGCTTCATCACAATGCGGTCCGCCTCAAAAACACCGGGGTGGACATCCTGATTTAATTTTAGGATATTTAAATATATATATATATATCTTGTGTTTATATGACTGTGGACACTCTGTACTACACACACTCTGACCAAACAGCTTCCACAGGTTGATTTTGTATAATAGGAGCTCTTTAGAGTGACTCAAACTGATCCAGAATCAGCCTGTTTGATCTGAATGTGTGAATATTCCAGCGGTCCGTCAGGCCCTCATCATCACATTTACAGCTGTGTGTGTGTGTGTGTGTGTGTGTCTCAAAGATCTACACAACTGAAGCAACCCAAACACAACCACAGGCGAATAAACCACACACACACACACACACACACACACACACACACACACATTCCAGTCCGACACATATAATTAACTGACTGAAAACTGCAGCTTCAACACTAAAGGTCACAGTTCAGCCCAAAATCCTAATTTAGATCACTCGTATCACCTACATCACCATTTCCTGTCAATATAATGCACTATAAACACATACTGTGGACGTTTCCATCATTCTTCAAACTATCTTCTTTTGTGTTCAGCAGCAGATTTGAAGAATGATGAGAATGATCCTGTCTGCCTCTATTCATCTTTATTTCAGTTAAAGGGACAGATCACCCACAAATATGAATAAAGTCTTCATTAACTCGTCCTTATGAGTTTCTTTGTTCAGCTGAACACAAATGAAGATATTCTGAAGGAAAGAAGCCTGTAACCCTGACTACAGTATTTCTTTTTTCTATTATCCAAGTCAGTGGTTTCCAACATTCTTCAAAATATCTTCTTTAGTGTTCAGCAGACAAATGAAACTCAGGAAAGGCTGGAGCCAGGTTAGTGTTAGTAAATGGTTCACATATTAGTATTTTTGGATGAGGCGTCCCTCAAGCAGAATATTCCATTATTAATCATGCCAGAATATCTCAATACAGATGAAGGAGAGCTAACAGAGACGCTCTAATCCACACACACACACACACACACACACACACACACACACACACACACACACACACACACACACACACACACACACACAGAGAATCAGATCAAGAGCTGATGAAGAACCTGAAGAAGAAAAAGATGATCATCTGCACTCACCTGTAGACGGAGGACGAGAGCAGGAGAAGGACTGAGAGTGATTGAGGCGGAGAGAGAGAGTTCAGCCCTGACAAACAACTGCACAACTCTCTCTTTTACACACACACACACACTCTCTTTCTCTCTCTCTCTCTCTCTCTCTCTCTCTCTCTCGCTCTCACTTTCTCCTCTGTTTATGTAAAGTCAAAGCTCTTTTTTCCCCAACCTAATTGTTTTATAAAGTCCACTTTTAAAGGGACACACACTCTCTCAATCTGACCTTGATTCAGAATACAGCAGTTCACAATCTATTTGTAGGCATTTATTTATACACTTGCTGGACACTCTCTTGAAGAAGATCTCAGAAGAAAACACACAGAAAACACTCTCGAAGAACATGAAAAACATACACTGACAAACTACACAACAACTAACAAAGCAACAACCAACCCAAACACCACAGCAACACATTAACAACCAAATAAAACACTACGGCAACACATTAACAACCAGATAAAACACCACGGCAACACATTAACAACCAGATAAAACACCACGGCAACACATTAACAACCAGATAAAACACCACGGCAACACATTAACAACCAGATAAAACACCACGGCAACACATTAACAACCAGATAAAACACCACGGCAACACATTAACAACCAGATAAAACACCACAGCAACACATTAACAACCAGATAAAACACCACGGCAACACATTAACAACCAGATAAAACAGCACGGCAACACATTAACAACCAGATAAAACAGCACGGCAACACATTAACAACCAGATAAAACAGCACGGCAACACATTAACAACCAGATAAAACACCACGGCAACACATTAACAACCAGATAAAACACCACAGCAACACATTAACAACCAGATAAAACACCACGGCAACACATTAACAACCAGATAAAACAGCACGGCAACACATTAACAACCAGATAAAACACCACGGCAACACATTAACAACCAGATAAAACACCACGGCAACACATTAACAACCAGATAAAACAGCACGGCAACACATTAACAACCAGATAAAACACCACGGCAACACATTAACAACCAGATAAAACACCATGGCAACACATTAACAACCAGATAAAACACCACGGCAACACATTAACAACCAGATAAAACACCACGGCAACACATTAACAACCAGATAAAACAGCACGGCAACACATTAACAACCAGATAAAACACCACGGCAACACATTAACAACCAGATAAAACACCATGGCAACACATTAACAACCAGATAAAACACCATGGCAACAAATTAACAACCAGATAAAACACCATGGCAACACATTAACAACTACACAAAACACCATTTCAACAAATAAACAAACAAAAACACCATGGCAACACATTAACAACCAGATAAAACAGCATGGCAACACATTAACAACCAGATAAAACACCACGGCAACACATTAACAACTACACAAAACACCATTTCAACAAATAAACAAACAAAAACACCATGGCAACACATTAACAACCAGATAAAACACCATGGCAACACATTAACAACCAGATAAAACACCACGGCAACACATTAACAACTACACAAAACACCATTTCAACAAATAAACAAACAAAAACACCATGGCAACACATTAACAACCAGATAAAACAGCATGGCAACACATTAACAACCAGATAAAACAGCATGGCAACACATTAACAACTACACAAAACACCATTTCAACAAATAAACAAACAAAAACACCATGGCAACACATTAACAACCAGATAAAACAGCATGGCAACACATTAACAACCAGATAAAACAGCATGGCAACACATTAACAACTACACAAAACACCACACTAACCAACAACAACAACCAAACAAAACACCTTAGTAACAAACTAACAACTAAAACAAAACGCAGTGGCCACAATACAACAGCCAAACAAAACACCACAACACCTGCACAGCAACACACTAACGACCAAACAAAACACCACAGTAACACATTTACAACCAAACAAAACACCATGGCCAACAAACAACCAAACAAAACACTATGGCAACAAAATAAGAAACAAATAAAAGACCACTGTGACAAACTTACAACCAAACAAAACATTATGGCAACACACTAACATCTACACAAAACACCATGGCAAAAACTGAACAACCAAACAAAATGCCACAGCAACACACTAACAACCACAGCAACACACCAACAACCAAATAAAACAGCGTGGCAACTAAACACCACACAAAACACCACACCACTAGCAGCCAAGTAAATGGCACCATGGCAACACACTAACAACCAAAACAAATCACCATGGCAACACACTAACAAACAACTAAACAAAACACCATAGCAACACACTAACAATCAAACAACACACCATGGCAACACACTAACAACCAAACAAAACACCATGGCAACACACTAACAATCAAACAACACACCATGGCAACACACTAACAACCAAACAAAACACCATGGCAACACTAACAATCAAACAACACACCATGGCAACACACTAACAACGAAACAAAACACCATGGCAACACTAACAATCAAACAACAAACCATGGCAACACACTAACAACCAAACAAAACACCATGGCAACACACTAACAATCAAACAACACACCATGGCAACACACTAACAACCAAACAAAACACCATGGCAACACTAACAATCAAACAACACACCATGGCAACACACTAACAACGAAACAAAACACCATGGCAACACTAACAATCAAACAACAAACCATGGCAACACACTAACAATCAAACAGAACACCATGGAAACCCTCTAACAACCAGACAGAACACCATGGCAACACACTAACAACCAGACAGAATGCTGTGCAGAAATGATGGCTCCGCCGTCTCTGTGAAACGGAGTTTAAACAATACAGCATCTGTCAGTGGCTGAATATAATTCACACCTGTCCTCTTTTTGCCAGACAGAGTTGATGTTCAGGCATGAGTGAAGGTCTGGGCTCATGTGCTGCTGCAGTAAATAGATGCTGTTCTCTGAATGTTTAGACAGTGGCAGACACACACAGAAACACACGGACAGTTCTGCAGGCTCGGCTCCTGAAAGGCTCTGCATCTCACTGTGTTTGTGCTGTAATTGAACACTGCGATCCCTGGCACACGTCCACACCCAAAATGAGTGTGTAGAGACATAAACACACACACTCTCTCCAGCAAAGAGCACACACACACACACACTCTCTCTCAGATCACGTCCTGCATGCCTCCTTTCTCAGACACGTTCGCATGAGGAGAAATACAGCAGACTGACATCACACTTCAAACTCAGTGACTCATTTATAAGAGCCAAGAAAGCCCACCGCAGACGAGGGGTCTTAAAAGTAATGCAGACTATTAATGGAGCCACAGACACAATTAGCAGCCTTTCTTCTTTAGGTGACTTGTGTAAGCAGCACTTACAGTTATGAGTGTTCCATTGTCGAGTGGTAATGTGGGCTGTGTGTGTGTGTGTCGCCCTCTACTGGTGAGCGCAGGAGATGCACACTCATTATTTAACACTGCTGTTCGTGTGTGTGTGTGTGTGTGTGTGGACTCTTTTAAAGTGATGAGGCTCTTTTGAACTTGAGTGTTTTAAAGCGTTCAGTGTAAACGCCACCCATAATAAACATGAAGAGTTCACACAGATCATCTCAACACTGAAGAGTTTCATGAGGAAAACACTATCAACTGCATGATGGAATACATACTAACATCACACTACACACACACACACACACACACACACACTCTCCTGTTAAAGTCTCCATTCCTGCAAACAAAAGGTGAATCAAATGAAATCTGCTCTAATATTTACAGCGCGGTGGTGCAGTGGTCAGCACTGTGGCCTCACAGCAAGAAGGTCTCTGGTTTGAGTCTCGGCTGGGTCAGTTGGTGTTTCTGTGTGGAGTTTGCATGTTCTCCCCGTGTTGGTGTGGGTTTCCTCCGGGTGCTCCGGTTTCCCCCACAGTCCAAACACATGCACTATAGGGGAACTGATCAACTACACTGGCTGTAGTGTATGAGTGTGTGTGTGTGAATGAGTGTAAGGGTGTTTCCCAGTAGTGGGTTGCAGCTGGAAGAGCATCCACTGTGTAAAACACATGCTGGAACAGTTGGCAGTTCATTCCACTGTGGCGAACACAGAAATGCCAACTGACCCAGCCAGGACTCGAACCAGCGACCTTCTTGCTGTGTAACCCACTGAGCCACCCTGCTGCCCCGTATTTTTTTTAATCGTAGTAAATTACTTGACTTAATCCATCCTGGTGATCCATAGTTGCTATGGTAACACAAAAAGAGTAATATAAACAGATGACCCAGTGCAAATTACTGTATTGTGCTGCAATAGTCACACAATGTCACCGCCATCCGAATTCTGAGTGGAGAGTGGAAATAAACGGCATGGGGGAGAGCGGGGCACACACTGACACTTTTTGGTTTTGGTTAAATAATGAACAGAGTAATGAGGTTACACAAACCATATTTTCACCAACAACACACACGCCTCTCCTACTAATGAGCACACAACATCAGACGTTTTACATTCACAGTCACAGATTTAAAAAAAATAAAATATATTGAGTATAATAAAAACTATGCTGCAGAAATGGTTTCTCCTGTGTTTCTCATCCACATTTCCCCAAACTTTTTCAATAATTGGCAGGAAGACGTCTGCTGACACTGAGGTGAAAACTTCAGAAACACGCCACGCTTAACCCTGAGCAAATAGCTTAAACTGTGTGTTACATACTCTACATATCCTCCAGTTTTAGCTGTCTCATTAGTGTCCTGTTCAGAAACTGCCCAGGGAATAAGTTTGTTGATCCCCCAATGGTTCTGACTCGTGTTCAATGTTTGGGCTAGAGCAGAGCCATGCTTCTCAACAGAACACACATGACAGCCAGTATGAGTTGCTTCAAGAGTTCACCCTCAGCTGATGATTGATTATGAAGCGTGTTCAGCATGCTGTCCTGGGAGAGAGCCCTGAGCTCAGAAGATCCTCAAGCCTGGGGCTACCTCCCGTTTGCAGGGCGAGAGGGGAGTTTGAGCTCAGGTAGATGTGGAGAACTCCCCTGCTGTAGTAGCTGATGAACAGATGGTGATCGCTCTTCAGAGATAACCACTGACTAGCAGCATGTCTATGTGCAGATGTGGATTAGTCAGTTAACTTAAGCTGCATGCTTTTGGACGGAGATGGAAACCAGGGAACCCGGGGGAAACCCACGTGAGCAAGGTGGAGAGTGTGTAAACTCCTCACAGTAACGTCAGCTGGATTGTTAAGGAACAGAACCAGTGACGTTCTTGCTGAGAGGCAACAGTGCTAACCACTGCGCCACCGTGCCACCCATCTAAAGGAGGAGGAGTAGGGGTGGAGGGGGGATTCTTCAAGACCAAGATGGCTGTGATATGGAGCTGAGGGTGTTTATAGTGGCTTAGGAATGATTGGTCAATCATAGACTGACTAACGTGAGGCCGGCTGTGATCAATCATAAGCACGTGATCCTCTCGACATTAGTTCATAAATAAACTTCACTACCTACACGTCACGATGATGTAGAATGAGCCACGGTAATGCAACACGCAATAACACAAGTGCAAAATGCAGAAAAACACCTGCAATGGCTGCTTTCAGAGATTTCCATTTGAGCACTTCCTGTGCCACTTCCTGTGGTTGAGAGTGCAGCCACAGAGCAGATCACCTCACATTACTGTCACTACACTGAACACAGGATATAAACCACCACCAGTCTAACAAACACACGGAAAACTCGCTAGATCAGATTCAAGACTTTTATTGATGATTAAATTAATCAATTCTCTTAAAGATAGACACGCTCTGCAGACTCTACCGCACAGAGCTGCAGTCATGCTCAGATCACACACTCATCAGGCCATTCCTGCAGCACATTCTGATTCTCCTGAGTTTCTGGATTATCATGATCTGGGTGATCTGAGGTGAACAGAGCACCTGATCACAATATGATCAAGAAATATCCGTCACATCATTCATATCAAACTATTACAGTCAAAACTCTGTAAAATAGACAAACAGAAGGTCTGCTGTCGATCTGTCCTGCCCTGTCAGATTTTCCTTCCTCCCATTCAAAAAGTAGGCAGCACAGGCTGGCTCAGGTTGAGGATCTGAATCTGGCAGTTTGGGTCTGCAAGTGCTGGGGTGAGATCCGCCAGTGCTGAGCGTCCCGCTCCATTTCAGCTCAGATTGAGATTATTGATGGGAAGTTCAGATCATTTTACTGACTCGGATCTTTCAGTCTCGTTCATCAGATGAACGAATCTTTTTTTCAAGTCATTTCGTTCATTTGGTTCAATTTGCTGAAATTTTATTAAAATGTTACGAATTGCTTCCAAACACATCTACAACTAGCCCAAAAGGTTGATCACACGACAGATAAGTCATCAATAAAATACTATAAGAAGGAGAAAATAATCATTCAGTGTTGACCTGCTCTTTTGTCTGTGAAGGTGTTGTTGTCTCTTTGCTCAGTTCACCTCTTCATGTCTTCAAATGTCCGTGGTTCATTCACGTTACACTGACAGTCACATATAATCTTAACCAATGTACACAGTCTGAGTCGATAGGAGCCATGATGATTAGTTCACCTTTCAATTCAATTCTTTATCCGGCTCTAAACGCATATGATTGGCCCGTGATGAACGAGTGACTCAGACCCGATAGAGGACTCGAGAGGTGAACGGATCAATTCTTTTTCCGGCTCTAAGCGCATATGATTGGCTTCTGCCTTTCCGTGATAAACGACTCAAAAGACTTGAAATGAATGATACCACCTGCACAAATGTGCGCACGCACGGATGAACGAATCACTCCCTGAGAGGACTCATAGTTCCCGAGTCATATTGAAGATTCGTTCAAAATGAACAAATCATTCATGAACGACCCATCGCTAATTTAGATCAGTCAGGTGAGTCTTTATCAGCCTCAGGTACAGCACCAGACTCATACAGTGTTGCTCTGTCATTTGCTATCAGACTGCAGCCGTGTGAATCGTGATGTGCAGTGGTGTGATATGAGGCTGTGTGTGCAGACGACACTCAGCAGGACAGTGGAAAAGAGAATTGAACAGAAGAATATTTCAGAGTCACCCCAACATGGAGCAGTTTTCATTCAAATCAACTGAGCTGTTTGGCTCCTGAATCCTGAACGCAGCGTAAAGCTCTTGGTCCTTGGGGAAATCTGCATCAAACATGTACAAGAGCTGAACCTGTGGGATCATCCTGTAGAAGCAAACAGAACCGGCCTCCTGGTCCACAAACACACCGAGCCTCCGGATGGACTCTGTGGTTTGGACCGATTCCCTCTTCTTGTCATGATAAGCCACACATTCAGTTCTGGAGCAACACAAACTCCAAGACATCTCATTGTGTCCCAGACATACTGTAGAACCCGGCCCCTTCCGCTCGAGTCCCTTACAGGCCACGCCCACATGCACATCTGGCCCAATCACATCCACCGTAAAGAAGCAGCGTCCGGTCAGGGGCTGATGGGAAAGGACCTGGTTGCATACGTTAAATCTCTGCTCATTAGGGGGGAGCTGCAGTTTCTCCTTCTGTCGAGTGGCTAAAGTGTTGTCCTCACTCAGGAGGAGATGATTATTAGCCGTCTGAGGGTCAAAGGTGAGCGCCACCGTATCTAAAACACACGAGAGATTCATCTGAAAACGCCAAATACTACTTTAAAAAGGTTTAAATGGATTTTAGCATTTGGATTATTCCATCTTGACTATTCTGCAGGGAGCATTATGAGCTCAAGCTAATTGTGAGGATTTGCACATCACACACCGCTTTACATGTAATCGAGGTAAACCTGGTGGAGCAGTTCGCTTCGACATTTCTATACAGTTTACTGGTGGTTCAATTTTCATGCATGTGTGTACTTACATTTGTGCAGTCCTGGTTGGTGACCGCAGACCCCCCCAGTGAAAACTCTAAATGAAAGTAGAGGAATCCCGTATTTATTCATTTACACAAAACATCACGAGGTAAATCTTATTTACAACAACTTATAAAACCCTGTTCAGTTTCCTTCACTGACGTGTTTTAGGGATGTCAAAAGTACAGACTGAAATCTAAAATGTGCAGATACCAGCAAGCATTGGTCAATGCTAGCGATATCAGCAAACGATACCAGCAAGTGCTGATCAATGATCATTGGAGCCAATCAGCAATGTTTAAGGACCCACTCTACAGCGCTCATATATTAGCAGAAATTGAACTTTATTCAGCTCCAGTTCTAACTGGTACCGAAGTCTGTGCTCATGACAACAGTTGTGCAGTTTTAGTCTCTCAGTAGTAGTAGACACCAGACACAAGCTACAGTACCTCAGTGAAGACAGTTCAGCCCTTAGATTCTCCAGCCCCGAGTCTTCAAGATGATTATAGCGCAGGTCCAGCTCTCTCAGATATAGTGGATGTTGTTTCAGAGATGACAACAGAGAATAAACTCCTTTCATCTGGATCTGACAGCCTGAAATTCTACAAAGCAGAAGCAGTCTTTAGACATCTACATGGCCGGATTGTCACCAAACATTTCAATTCACGTTTGACAATCATGTCATGGTAAATGATCAAGCAGAGAATAATGCAAAAGCAGGATGATGGTGTCCTACAATGAGCGAACATAACAGAATGCTGAATAACATTATTAGATCTGTGCAGTATTTTTTAAAGAGACAATAGCTGAACCTGTTGCCTTCTGTTATGGTTAAGGCAGCTCATGATGTTTTTGTCTGTCAGATTAAGTCAGTTTGACCCTTCAATTCTTGTCATGTCAAAAACATCACCAAACCGCATGATGGTGCTTAAGCACATGGAGCTTCAGTATTTTCCACGATTTGTTCTGAACAGAGCATCTGCCTATCGAGGAGAAGTGAAGAAACTAAGTCAAGCTAGAAACCCAGAGCCTGATGGTCACTGTGAAAGAGCTCCTCGAGTGCCCCAGGCTGGGTGAGAGGTGTCGGTGCTCTGAGCCCCAGAACACTCTGCTGTTCATGAGGGATGACTCTGTTCATCTTCCCTCATCCTGATGGGTCTCCAGCACTCTGGACCTTCAGTGATGCAGAGGTGCTTCTGTCCCCTTCCCCAGATGTGTGCTCTACACTGCTCTCCTGCAGATCTCAAGACAGGCTCTTGGCCTTCATGGCTGTGTTTGCACTGTGAGTGCTCTGTACCTTATGTAGACAAGTGTGTGCTACCTGTGGGCCTTATTTAGCCGGGTGTGATACTAGTGGGCCTCATAGACAGGTGTGTGTGTGTGTGTGTGTGTGTGTGTGTGTGTTACCTGTGGGCCTCATTTGGACAGATGTGTTACAAATGCAATGATGAGGGTAGTGCCTTTGGTAACTGTACGGCTTACTTAAAACCTCTACTAAGGTAATAATAATAGTTCCTTATATTTATACAGCTCTTTTCTGGGTACTCAAAGCTCTTTACACATTTTGGGGGAATCTCTTCATCCACCAACAGTCTGGAGCTCCACTTGGATGAGGCAACAACAGCCCCAGACCACACACCAGCTGATTGGTGGAGAGAAGCCAATTATGCCATGGTGATGGTTAGTAGGCCATGATGGGCAGAGGCCAGTGGGCAGATTTGGAAAGGATACCGGGGGCACACCCCAACAATCTTCCAAGGACATTTTGGAATTTTTAAAAAAGCTTATTGATGCACTTTTATTAATGTAAATGTGAACCATTGACATTAGCATTGAGGACTGTTTAGTTGGACTTACTTCAGAACTTTAAGATGGCACTTATCACTCTGCAGTCCATCTGAGAGAATTTGCACTCCTGAATCTTCTAGATGATTCTCGCTGAGGTCCAGGACCTTCAGATTCACATTTCCTCCAGAAAGCACATCTCTGATCAGCTCCATGTCCTGGCTGTGGAGGTCATTGTGGCTCAGGTTGAGGATCTGAATCTGGCAGTTTGGATCTGAGAGTGCTGGGGCGAGATGTGCCAGTGCAGAGCGTCCCAGTCCATTGTAGCTCAGATTGAGATCAGTCAGGTGAGTGTCTAACAGCTTCAGGTACGGCACCAGACTCATACAGTGTTGCTCTGTCAAGCCACTTCCTTTAAGCCTGTCAGTGATGCATTTACAATTTCATTCAGTTTTGAACAAGAACTTCTATGATACCTTATGCCAGAAGTCACCAAACTTAATCTTTTGAGCGCCAGTGTCCTGCAGAATTTAGCTCCAACTTGCCTCAACACACCTGCCTGGAAGCATCAAGTGTACCTAGTAAGACCTTGATTAGCTTCATCAGGTGTGTTTGATTAGGATTAAAGCTAAATTTTGCTGGACGCCAGCCTTCAGGACAAAGTGTGATGTTCCCAGATAGTCTTTACAGATGCAAGATACTTACAGAGCCTTTCTGACGTATCTGAAGGCTGAGGAGAGTCTCTGAAACCCTTCTAAGGTGATGTTGTATTTCCTGAGGTCAAACTCAGTGTGTTCTTCATCCGAAATCCTCAAGTGGTAAGCCAGAAGTGTGCACTGGAACAGTGTGAGGGGCTCTTTGGATTGTGAGCGTTCAAGCTCTGGCAAATTCTGCAAAAAAGACTTGTCCTTGAGCTCAAGGAGGCACCGAATGAGACTAACGCATCGCTCAGAGGACAGATCTCTCCTCCTCAGGGACTTAATATGCTTGGTCACCTTTTTGTGCTCAGGTGAACTATTGCCCCAGAATGGAGGCAGGAATGCTTCAAGTAGACGTCTGTTGGAATCACAGGAAATCCCAAAGAGGAAACAAGTGAAAAGGTCCAAGTGTCCACTCTCAGTCTGCAAAACCACATTAGTCACATCTTTGAGGAAATCGCTCAAAGTAGATTTCTCTTTCTTTTTGCCAGTTCCTATTTTCAGGGAGTCTTCATTGTTTAACAGAAATTGACGGTATGCAAACAAGGCTGCAAAGAATTCCTGCACCGTGAGATGAACGAAGCTGAAAAATGTGGTCCTGTTGTAAAACATACTTTTGTAGCGTGAGAGGCAGGTCAGAACGCCAGGATTCTGAGGCACTTCATCTACATTGATGTTGTACTTCATCAAATCTTCTTTCTTGAAGATGGAGTTCTTTTCTCTCAGCTGCCAGTACGCCAGCTCGGCCATATTCTTGATCTGTTTGCTGTGCTCCTGGAGAGCATCTTCTTCTGAAAGCTCCTCTACCTGATACTTCTTGTGGCTCAACCCAGTCTGAATCAGCAGATAGTGAATGTACAATTCCGTCTGATTGGAAGGCATGATTTGATTCTGATTTTGATTTGCAGTGATGTGTTTGAGAACATGAAATGTAATCCAAGAAAACAGAGGTATGTGGCACAAAATCCACAGGCTCTTCTGAGACTTCAGGTGACTGATGACCTTCTGGGAGAGTGCTGGGTCAGCAAATTGGCTCTTGAAGAACTTCTCCTTCTGCTCATCTCTGAATCCCCTGATTTGAGTTTTGTATCCATGTTTGAAGATGTGGGATGGAAGTTGTCCAGCGGCGACGGGTCGGCTGGTGATCCACAGGTGTGCAGATGGAAGCAGTTTTCCCAATAGGAGGTTTACTAGAAGCACATCAACTGTGGCCTTTTCGGTTTCACTTGACAAAAAGCGGCTTTTAAAGTTCAAGGGCTGTCTGTATTCATCCAGACCATCTAAGATGAACAGAACTTTCCTATCCCAGATCCACTCAGAGATCTGTCTTGCCTTTTTTAACATGGGGTAAAAATCAATAAGCACATCTAGAAGACTCTTTTCTCCCTCCAGCAAGTTCAGCTCTCGGAACGGGAGCAAAAACACAAGCTCTAGATCCTGATTGGCTTTTCCGTTTGCCCAGTCGAGGATAAACTTCTGAATGGTGACCGTTTTCCCGATTCCGGCAATTCCTTTGGTTAAAACAATCTTCACAGTCTCATCTCCATCATCAGGCGACTGCAGGATTTGATTATAGGTTACGACGGTTTGCTTTGATGAGTTGAATTCATGTGTTTTCTCATCCTGCCAGATCTCATGTTCTCTATTGATGGGATCCGAGTCATCGTTGATGATAAACAGTTCTGTGTACATCTTGTTTAGACAGACAGATTCAGATGCGCATCCCTCAAAAGTCCTACCACAGTCTTTCTCCATTTTTGTTTTCATCTCATTCTTTAGGTTTTGGAAGATCTCTAAGAATCAAAGTTGAAGACTCTTATTAACAGGAGCATCACACTTCAGTAAGGACAGTGTTCTACAACAAGAGCTCTTACCATCTTCATCACCTGCTGAGGTAGAGTGAGACATGTTCTGCTGAAAAAATCAACACAATATTCACACATTAATACACATAAACATATCTCTCATGCACAACACATTGCATTATCCTCACTGCAAGAGTTTAGACACTCACCACATGTATGTTCATATAAACACCTCCTGATATGTTATTTCCCAGTACATTCGGGGAAACAACGGTGCTGTTGTTAGTGTGGTCAACTGTGGAGTAATACTGACATGGTTTAGCTGAGAACTGTGATACAGAATTATCCTCATCTAGCTGACGGTTGTTGTGCTGCTGTAATGCCATGTTTCCAGAGTGTGCTTGAACACAGTCCCCATCTGTTAAAAAACAAAACAATTACATACACAACCAAAGCAGTGTAAATATAGTGAAGCTCACAGACGAACAGTGCGTCCGGAAAGTACTGACAGCGCTTCCCTTTCCCACATGTCAGAGCCTGATTCATAATAAACTACATTCATCACTTTCCCCAAATGTTTATTTTTGCATTAGCTCCATTAGTTTGGATATTGTTATCCCTCAGTATGGTTCAGGTCTGGGCTCTGGGCACTCCAGCATAATCAGAGGCGTCTCGCTATCCCTGCTTTAATATCTGGACATTCTGGCAAATCCTGTCTCCTTCCCCAGATCAGTGCTCTACACTGCTGACCCGCAGATTTACAGATGGGCTGTGGGCTTTATATAGACAGGTGTGTGTTACCTGAGGGATTTATATAGACAGGTGTGTGTTACCTGAGAGATTTATATAGACAGGTGTGTGTTACCTGAGGGATTTATATAGACAGGTGTGTGTTACCTGAGGGATTTATATAGACAGGTGTGTGTTACCTGAGGGATTTATATAGACAGGTGTGTGTTACCTGAGGGATTTATATAGACAGGTGTGTGTTACCTGAGAGATTTATATAGACAGGTGTGTGTTACCTGAGAGATTTATATAGGCAGGTGTGTGTTACCTGAGAGATTTATATAGGCAGGTGTGTGTTACCTGAGGGATTTATATAGACAGGTGTGTGTTACCTGAGGGATTTATATAGACAGGTGTGTGTTACCTGAGGGATTTATATAGACAGGTGTGTGTTACCTGAGGGATTTATATAGACAGGTGTGTGTTAACTGAGAGATTTATATAGGCAGGTGTGTGTTACCTGAGGGATTTATATAGACAGGTGTGTGTTACCTGAGGGATTTATAGACAGGTGTGTGTTACCTGAGGGATTTATATAGGCAGGTGTGTGTTACCTGAGGGATTTATATAGGCAGGTGTGTGTTACCTGAGGGATTTATATAGGCAGGTGTGTGTTACCTGAGGGATTTATATAGGCAGGTGTGTGTTACCTGAGGGATTTATATAGGCAGGTGTGTGTTACCTGAGGGATTTATATAGGCAGGTGTGTGTTACCTGAGGGATTTATATAGACAGGTGTGTGTTACCTGAGGGATTTATATAGACAGGTGTGTGTTACCTGAGGGATTTATATAGACAGGTGTGTGTTACCTGAGGGATTTATATAGACAGGTGTGTGTTACCTGAGGGATTTATATAGGCAGGTGTGTATAACCTATGGGTTATACAGTATATAGACAGGTGTGTTACATGTGGTGCTTATATTGACAAGTGTGTGTGTTACCTGTGGACTATACAGTATATAGAAAGGTGTGTGTGTTTGTGTTACCTGTGGACAATACAGTATATAGACAGGTGTTACCTGTGGTGCTTATATAGACAGGTGTGTGTTACCTGTGGCCCTTATATAGACGGGTGTGTATTACTTGGGGCCGTATATGGGCAGGTGTGTGTGTGTGACCTGTGGGCTTTATATAGACAGGTGTGTGTGTTACATGTGGGCCTAAAACAAACAGGTGTAAGTTACCTGTGGGCGTTATATAGAGGGGTGTGTGTTACCTGTGGGACCTAATATAGACAGGTTAGGGTTCGTAATGCCTGATCATGTCCACCTGAGCTCAGTGCCGAGTGTAATGCCATGCTGTCAGTACTGAATCATGAACTGAGCCCATGTGGGAATAAGGCTGTAACACACCTGTGGGAAACTCACACACTCTGAACACTTTCTGGATGCACTGCAGTGTCTAATGTTAAAGTCAGCTCTCCTACATGTAGTTTGCTCGTTCCGTCTTTTTGTCTGGCCATGTTCCTCCTGTTGGTCCTCTATAATGTCCTGCAACTGCTCTCTGGATCTCTTCCTGTTGTTGAGATGGACAGTTATGAGACTGTGTTATTTATAAGCAACAGCAATGATGATATGCGGATTGACGGATGATGTAGACAGCACAGCATTTATAGATCTGCAGGCACATTCACTGTATCGTTAACATATTGTTCACCTGATCTCAGACCCTATATATGCTTCTCTAAACCATGATGACTAAACCAGAGCGTATTAATATCGCAATAAAAGTTAAACACAGAGAAGCAGACCGCTGGAAAAATGCAGTAGCAGAATTAATGTTCCTCATATAGACTACAGGACATACAGTGACCCAGTTTAATCAGTACTTATAACTAAAACAGATCAGGCATTTTTTCTGGACCAGTAAATTAATTTAGTTATGGACCAGTACACTCACTGGCCACTTTATTAGGTACACCTGTCCAACACTAATGTCCACTCAGCCAATCACAGGGCAGCAGCTCACTGCATTTCGGCATGTAGACATGGTCAAGAGGATCTGCTGCAGGTCAGAGTGAGCATCAGAATGGAGAAGAAAGGGGATTTAAGAGACTTGGTTATTGGTGCCAGACGGCCGCTCCTGTCAGCTAAGAACAGGAAACTGAGGCTACAATTCACACAGACTCACCAAAACTGGACAATAGAAGATTGGAGAAACGTTGCTGCTCTGATGAGTCTCCATTTCTGCTGACACATTCAGATGCTCGGCTCAGACAACATGAAAGCATGGATCATCCTGCCTTGTATCAGCGGTTCAGGCTGGTGGTGGTGGTGTAATGGTGTGGGGGAGATTTTCTTTGGGTCCATTAGTACCAATTGAGCATCAACGCCACAGCCTACCTGAGTATTGCTGCTGACCATGTCCATCCCTTTATGAGCACAGTGTCTCCATCTTCTGATGGCTACTTCCAGCAGGATAACGCAGCATGTCATAAAGCTCAATCATCTCAGACTGGTTTCTTGAACATGACGATGAGTTCACTGTACTCAAATGGCCTCCACAGTCACCAGAGCTCAATCCAATAGAGCAGCTTTGGGATGTGGTGAACGGGAGATTGGCATCATGGATGTGCAGCCGACAAATCTGCAGCAACTGTGTGATGCTATCATGACAATATGGAGCAAAATCTCTGAGGAATATTTCCAGTAGCTTGCTGAATCTCTGACATGAAGGATTAAAGCGGTTCTGAAGACTAAGGGGGTCCGACCCGGTACTAGTGATGTGTACCTAATAAAGTGGCCGCTGAGTGTACATTAATGATTGTGAATAAATCACAGAATATTTTTGTTATCAGTGAATTAGTTAAACAGTACGGGTGTAACAACACACTGATTTGGATCAAAATATCTATTAAATAAGGGTATGATGGATTAATTATTTGTTTGAAATACTGACACTTCTGTAAAGATGCAATATTATTTTGACTGTCTCCACATCTTCATGTATTCCAGCAGAAGTTCAGCCTCAAAAACATGTACAAGTTTTAATATGCTTTACCTAGTTAATATAAAGTTTTGATCAACTATCTGCTTTAAAACTGTCAGTAAAGTCTGCAAATAAGTACACACATCAATAAACATGACCGAATGTCTGAGTGCTGCAGTATTTACTATAGTATGTGCATTTCCATCATTAAATAATTGACTTCAAGCATAGAGACACATCTGATCAGTTCTTTAGCAGCTGCCAGATAAAGCCGCTGTACATGAATGATGGTCATGTGGATATATATAATAAACAGGTGTTATAAGCCCTGCAGCATCATCAGCATCACTGCTGTATTATGTGTTCAGATTTAACCTCATCTGCAGCCCGCAACTTCCTCTTTCATTTTGGACAGGATAAATATGTGACTGGTACCTTTCTAAGCGGTTGTAGGTGTTCTTCTGAAGTAAATAGTTCTGGTTTGTCGTGTTTTTGTCGTCCATGTCTGCGTGTTTGTTCGCCTCTGTCGTGTTCCGTTATTAGTACACTTCCCGCTCACAGTCTGGGCTGCAGTGCAAAAGCGCGCCAGTGGGGCGGAAGTTGGTCGTCATTTATGAGAGGGCGGGGCAAGAAAAGCCCGTCAGATTCACTCAGAATAAAGATTACAGGCGCTCTGATTATTGAATTATTTTAGGACCTAATTAGTTCAGACAGCTGCAATGTAAAAAGACAGTATTAATTTTAATTTATAACAGTAATAATCTAAACCCAGAGGCGTTCCCGGCGAGTTGAACAGTAAATCTGTGCGGGTTTATTAGTGTCATCATCAGCCACAGGTTAAATCAGAAATATTCTGTTTTTGTGACCAGTTTGCTGAGCTTTCATCACTTACTATCCGAAAATAAGTTCATAAAGTAAAAAAAGCACAGCTTATCAGCAGTTCCTGCATGAAATGATGTTGTTTAAATTAACATTCTCTCAAATAAATATAGCTTAATCATAATAATATGAATAACAACATTATGCGACGCTAATAAAATATAAACTGGTGCACTGGATGATGTTTATTTTTAGGAAAAGATTTACTGTTCCGGAATTCGCTTTCAATGCACTGCGTTTGAGACTGAGTGAGAACAGCTGTGCTTCCTGCAGTCACCAGCAGAGGGAGCCACATTACTGCTGCAGGCCTGACGCGCATGCGCGGTGTGTGAAAGCCATCTGAGTGACAGATGCTGGTGTTCTCCGTCTGCTGAACACAGGGAAGCGGGGTGTTTGCTGATTATTGCTTTAATGATCTGCTAAACACACCGACACTGCGCTGATCTGCAGTCAGTCTGGCTGAAATGACTCACCTGTGCTCGCTCTATCTGTGTAATGATGAAGAGCTCCGCTAGACGGCGCGTACATCTCTTCACTTGACACTCTGCTCCTGGCGGGAAACTCTAAGGTAAACAGCTGATGTTTGTCGAATATTGTTGCTGATTAAAGGTCTCTGTGCTGGAAGCTCTGTCTGTGAACACTTATAAGCAGACTTTACTGCACTAGACACACACTTCTCCTGTGTTCAGGATGGATCCCTAACATGAATCCAGCACATACTCTCAGTACACACTGTGAGGACACCTGTACCTCCGCCAGAGAACAATGTTGTTTGGCCTTCAGTGGGTCTACTGTTTTGACTAATGCGCAGACTAAATGCTCTATATGTGTCTGTGTGTGTCTGTGTGTGTGTGTGTGTGTGTGTGTGTGTGTTGACTATTGGATTTTTAGGATTGTTTATATTGTGTCTGCATTATATTATATATGTTTAGTTTAATGCATATGAGAAAATAGCTGAAGATATGATGCTGTTTGTGTGTATGTGTGTGTGTGTGCGCGTGTGCGCGCAGGGGCCCATGCTGCCCCCAGGCCCCGTGTGTCCCTCTGTGATGACGCTGGGCTCGGGCTCAGGTGACTGCAGGCTAAATCAGGCCTAATGAAGCAGAGGCACTGAACCTGTTGACCTCTGACCTCCGGGAGCGTCACTGCATCAGATGTGGAAACACACACACTCACACAGAGACTCTCTCTCTCTCACACACACACACACTCTCTCTCTCTCTCTCTCTCTCTCGCAGTGGGTCAGACCTGAGGCCTGTCGGGACTCATCCAGCGCAGTGCAGATGCTAATATTAGCCGGATGTTTGCGTCCCTCAGGTGCAGCTCCTGAATTAGCGGAGAGACACAAATAGGAAAGAAGCTCCTGGAAATGAGTGTGTGTGTGTGTGTGTGAGACTAGATGGGACTCAGCAGGACATGAGCATCACAGCTCTAATGCGGACCAGTCAACACGACACACTGTAAAAGAACAGAGACGTGTGTGTGTGTGCGTGTGTGTGTGTGTGTGCGCAGATCAGTCAGTGATGTGGAGAATGTGTTTTAGCTGGTTATCTTTAGTGCCCCCTGCTCAGTGTGTTATGTGCTCAATGATGAGAATGAAAGATCAGCCTGAGTGCGCACACACACACACACACACACACACCTGACGCTCCACAGAGATTACAGATTTCAGTAATTACATTCATACCATTTATTACAATTAAGCAGCTATAATTGAAGGTAATGTTTGTTTATATTAATAATAATAATCTTGTTATAATTAATATTTATTAACACATTCTACATTAAGCTTATTTTATTTACATATTTATAAGTTTACATTTTATTTTAGATGATAATATTTATAATGATTAATGTTATTATAAGCAATATTTAATATTTGTTTATAATAATTAAATATGAAATAAGCAGCTCAAATATGTTTATTTTATATCATAATATTCATTCATTCATTTTCCTTCAGCTTAGTCTCTTATTCATCAGGGGTCACCACAGCGGAATGAACCATCAACTATTCCAGCATATGTTTTACACAGTGGATGCCCTTCCAGCTGCAACCCAGTACTGGGGAAATTTTTATTATTGTTAAATAAAATTATTTATTATATTAACTTATTGTTATTATTAACAATTAGCTAATATTAACAAAAATATCCACTAAATAAATAAAGAAGTAATTATTCGCTATTGTTCTTGTTTTGTAGTCAGTAAATGTGTTTAAATGAGTTCGGATGTTAATTTGTTGGTTATTGACGAGCTCTTCTTGGTTATTGTGTGCTGTCTTCAGTGATGATGTCACTTCCTGTGGCCTCATCAATGTCATGTTTGGTTTGTTCTGTGAGGAGGACGACAGCTGTGATTGACAGCGTTTCCATGGCAGCGGCTCTTAAACAAGGCTTTCGTGCCCGCCCACATTTAAAGAAGACACCACTGATGGAAAGACAGCTGTGTGTGTGTGTGTGTGTGTGTGTGTGTGTGTGTGTTTCTCCTGTGTTTCAGGAGACCCGTAAACACGCGCGCACACACACATGGGGTGTATATGTGTGCATCAATGTATCTGTGTGTGTGTGTGTGTGTGTGTGTAAGTTTTTGTCAGTGTGTATTTCAGTGCAATTTATGTGTATTGAACGAGTGTCAGTGTGAGAGTGTGTCTGTGTGTCAACACGTGTGTTTGAGTGTGTGTCAGCATGAGTGTGTGTTTGTGTTAATGTTTGTCTGAGTGTGTTGTGTAGTCTGTGTGCCAGCGCATGTGTGTGTCAGTGTGAATGTGTCTGAGTGTGTGTGCGTACAAGTGTGTGTGTGTGTGTGTCAACGCAAGTGTGTTTAAACGTTAATATGACTGTTTGTCTCTGTATCTCAATGCATGTGTGTTTCAGTGTGTGTGTCTGCATGTGAGTATATGTCAGTGCTTGTGAGTGTGTGTGTGTGTGTGTTATATTTAGAGGTAGCTCTGATATCTGCTCTCTCCTCCCACTGCAGCCCCCCCTTTCAGTCTCTCTCTCTCTCTCTCTCTCTCGTCCTGAATGTGACTGAATCACAGCAGAATCACAGCGGTGGAGAAACAGTGGCGATCACCAGTGCTGAGGTGAGACGCGCTCTATATTATGGTGTGTGTGTGTGTGTGTGTGTGTGTGTGTGTGTTCTGCAGCGGATCTGCAAGTCGTGTGTGTGTGTGTGTTTTTGACTGTGGTGTTCTGCTGATTTCTCTGTGGTCTGTGTTGTATTGAGCTGATCATCTCACACACACACACACACACACACACACACACACACACACACACATAAACGTTCTGGAAGGCAGAGGCTGGAGGAACAGGGTGATCTGCTGAAGGGCATGTCGTCTGGTGTGTCAGGATCAGTGTTCTCTGTGAATGAGCTGTGTTAGTCTGAGCCGGCGGTCAGATCTCTGCGTTCACACACACACACACACACACACACACACACACACACACACACACACACACACACTCAGGTCCTCCAGTGGATGTGTTTAATGCACAGCACTCATCAATATAGCAATACTGATGATCAATACAGGATGAGTGTGCTCTATATGCTGTTTAATAGCGTCTCTCTCACACATTACAGCAGCGCTTCTCAAACTGTGGTGTGTGTACCGCTCGTGGTTGAATATGCGTTGAACATGTGAATATGACATAATAATACTCATTATATGACATGTAGCCTGTATTTCTGAGGTCCAGGCAACATTATGCACTATAAGCTAATACTTTACATTTCAGCACAGCACTTTTCTTTTTACATTGAGCATATTTTAATGTATATATTCATAACATGAGATCATAAACTAATGTTGGAGCACATCTGATCATTTCTGGAAGCTGACTCCAGCAGCAGGGGGCGCTGTTACAGCTGAAGATGACTCCAGCAGCAGGGGGCGCTGTTACAGCTGAAGCTGACTCCAGCAGCAGGGGGCGCTGTTATAGCTGAAGCTGACTCCAGCAGCAGGGGGCGCTGTTACAGCTGAAGATGACTCCAGCAGCAGGGGGCGCTGTTACAGCTGAAGATGACTCCAGCAGCAGGGGGCGCTGTTATAGCTGAAGCTGACTCCAGCAGCAGGGGGCGCTGTTACAGCTGAAGATGACTCCAGCAGCAGGGGGCGCTGTTACAGCTGAAGATGACTCCAGCAGCAGGGGGCGCTGTTACAGCTGAAGATGACTCCAGCAGCAGGGGGCGCTGTTATAGCTGAAGCTGACTCCAGCAGCAGGGGGCGCTGTTACAGCTGAAGATGACTCCAGCAGCAGGGGGCGCTGTTACAGCTGAAGATGACTCCAGCAGCAGGGGGCGCTGTTACAGCTGAAGCTGACTCCAGCAGCAGGGGGCGCTGTTACAGCTGAAGCTGACTCCAGCAGCAGGGGGCGCTGTTACAGCTGAAGATGACTCCAGCAGCAGGGGGCGCTGTTACAGCTGAAGATGACTCCAGCAGCAGGGGGCGCTGTTACAGCTGAAGATGACTCCAGCAGCAGGGGGCGCTGTTACAGCTGAAGATGACTCCAGCAGCAGGGGGCGCTGTTACAGCTGAAGATGACTCCAGCAGCAGGGGGCGCTGTTATAGCTGAAGCTGACTCCAGCAGCAGGGGGCGCTGTTACAGCTGAAGATGACTCCAGCAGCAGGGGGCGCTGTTATAGCTGAAGATGACTCCAGCAGCAGGGGGCGCTGTTATAGCTGAAGGCCGATTCCCCTGCTCTGACTGACTTATTTGATCCTGCTGATCTGAGTGATCTGTCAGGTGTGTGTTCACTCATATCTGTGCTGTGTTGAGCTCGTAGACTCTTCAGTGATGTATAGAGCAGTATAATACTGTAAACTCTGCTCTGACTGTAGCTGGGAGTCAGTGTAGACACCTGAGGACAGCTGTGATGAGCTCTGATGTTCTGGTTCTGGTCATTATCCTGGCCGCAGTGTTCTGGATGAGCTGTGACTGTCTGATTGTGTGTTTGGCAAGGGTTTGAGCTCAGATCAGTGTTTAGTGTGCAGTAGTTCAGTCCTCGTGTAATAATCAGCAAAATGTACATCCAGCCGGTGGTTATCACAGAATAAACCCTTCAGTGTCATAGATCCGCTGCTGATTAACCTGTTGTGCTGTACTCTGTGATAACCACCGGCTGGATGCACATTATCCTGTACTCTGAGTATTTTAGCTCTGCGTGCTAATAATGCTAAACTAGCCTGAATGATTGATGTAGTGATGAATGTTCGCCTGTTCAGCCGTTTGAGCTGATCGTGGTTCAGTTTTCAGTGTTTGCTCTGGATCTGCTGCTGGAGCTCCAGTGGATCCCGCATCAGGTGTCCATATATGTGACGTGTGTGTGTGTGTGTGTGTGTGTGTGTATACAGGTGAAGTCAGAATTATTAGCCCCCCTGTTTATTTTTTCCCCCAGTTTCTGTTTATTGTAGAGCAGATTTCTGTAACACATTTCTAATCATAACAGTGTTAATAACTCATCTCTAATCACTGATTTATTTCCTCTTTGTCATGATGACAGTAAATAATATTAGACTAGATATTCTTCAAGACACTTCTATACAGCTTACAGTGACATGTAAAGGCTTCACTAGGGTAATTAGGGTAACTAGGCAGGTTAGGGAAATTAGGCAAGTTATTGTATATCAGTGATTTGTTCTGTAGAAAATCAAGAAAAAAATATATAGCTTAAAGGGGTTAATAATATTGACTTTAAAATGGTGTTTTAAAAAATTAAAAACTGCTTTTATTCTAGCCAAAATAAAACAAATCAGACTTTCTCCAGAAGAACAAATATCATCAGACATACTGTGAACATTTCCTCAATCTGCTCAACATCATCTGGGAAATATTTAACAAAGAAAAGAAATTCAAAGGGGGTGAATAATTCTGACTTCACCTGTGTATATACACACACACACACACACACACACACACACACACACTACCTGACAGTAGTCTTGTCGCCTTTTTAGGGACAGAAATACTAACTGTTCTTCTAGGTGATGATTTAGTATCAGAAGTGTCTTATATGAAAGGCAGGGGCCTCTAGATAACGCTTACAGGGTGTCCACGGGCTCTTAAAAAGTATTCTAAGTTAGCAAATCAGTGTAGAGAAACTTGAAGACCCTTAAAAGTATTAAATCTGATCGTGTCTTGATGTTGACTGATTTGATGAGGACAGTGCGGTCTGACTCTGCTCAGACTAAAGTGTCATCACTGAACAGAAATAATGTCCAGTATAGAATATAAAGTCCTGCTGCAGTGGAGACAGAATGAAGATTGTGTCTGACTCCATCATGACTGATGTGGAGGCTGAAGTTTGAGCAGGAGCGCTATCCTGCTGGAGAATTGTCCCTCTCCTGTGGTTTGTAATGTAATGGGCAGCACAGATGTCTTGATACCTCAGGCTGTTGATGTTGCAGATCTCTCCATACTGAATGAACCCCAAACCATGACTTCTCCTTCACCAAACTTGACTGATTTCTGTGAGAATCTTGGTCCATGCTGGTTCCAGTAGGTCTTCTGCAGTATTGGTGATGATTGGGATGCAGATCAGCAGATGATCCAGCAGAGAAATCCACCTTCTGACACTTTCACACATCATCAACTAGAAGACCAGTTACTATCTGCTGCTCTTACAGCTGACATTGACAGCAAGACTTCTGTCAGATAGTGTATGCATGTGTGTGTGTATATATATATATATATATATATATATATATATATATATATATATATATATATATATATATATATATGTATGTGTGTGTGTGTGTATGTGTGTGTGTGTGTCTGTGTGTGTGAGAAACACTGATACGGCTGGCACAGGTCCTGATATTCCCCTCATGTGTCTCTGAGATCCACAAACAGCTCAAACTCTTTGCCACTGAACTGTAAATGTGCTCCGTATGCATTGGCTCTGCAGGATCAGGACTGAAACACACACACACACACACACACACACACACACACACACACACACACACACACTCAGAGTGACAGATGAGTGTTTAATCCAGAGCTTCAGCTGTGAAGAGCTGATCAGAGGCCTGCAGAACTGTAAGGAGGATCAGGAATCAGGATTACAGATTATCTGCAGGTGTGTGTGTGTGTGTGTGTGTGTGTGTGTGTGTGAGATTCTCCTGAAGGACAGCAGCTGATCACGCACTCGAGGCGTCACTAAGTTCATTACAGACACAGATTCAGGAATCGTCTGTGATCATCATCACCTGTGTTTCTCCCATAACAGATTCTGTTGAACACAAATGAAGCTGTATTGCAGAATGCTGGAAACCTGTAACCATTGACTTCCACAGTATTAGTTCTCCTACTATTGAGGTCAGTGTTCACAGGTTTATTCTCTCAGATAAATGAACTGAAACTGGTGTGGGACTGATAAGGAAGAGTAATGTTGACAGACTGCTGGTTTCAGGGTGAGCTGTCCCTTTAAGGCCTTTACGCTGCTTCTGTCACTGATGATGATGATGATGATGATGATGATGATGATGATGATGATGATGATGATAATGAAGCATGTTTGTGTGTCAGTGTCAGTGTCCCGTCAGGTCAGAAGCACACATTAAAGCTTGTGTTGTTCAATGATGGTGCTGTTGTTGAATCCTGCAGGGGTTTGAGCTGGACCACTCTTCTCTCAATCAGCTCTTCTGAGGTTTCCGCAGGGTTGTGAGTGTGTTTATGGGGGTTTCTGACCATCCCTCTATCATTCAGCGTTCATTAGGGTGGAGGTCAGGACTCTGTGCAGGCCAGCCCAGTCCTCCTTCATATCTTTGTGGAGCTGGATTGTGGCCATGTTGGACAGGAATGCCCGTCCTCAAAGCTGACAGCATGA
>NC_141031.1:48430000-48435000 GCF_052040795.2 Danio rerio
GCTGCAAAACTGTCATCAATAACTAAATATAAATATAATATACACCTCAAGAAAGAATGGACAAAAGAAAGGCAAGGCGAGTTTATTTCTACAGCACATTTCATACACAGTGGCAACTCAAAGTGCTCTACATGAACAAGTTTAAGAACATAAAAAACAAACAATAAGAATGATTAAAACAGATTAAAATAAGTTAAACAGGTTATAAAACATGAAATAGAAAAAGAAAAGCACAGTAGTGTGATCTGTGACGCAGCGCAGGGCTCATTCAGTGAAGGCTCAGCTGAACAGACGTGTGATCAGTCTTGATGTGAGTGTGCCTAATGTTGGAGCACATCTGATCATTTCCTGAAGCTGACTCCAGCAAAGAAAGGAAGAAAAGTCTCACTTCTGCCACTCTTTAAAGTTTTGTTTTGCTTTGTGTGTTTGTAAATGCTCAGTCTGAGCTGATCTTCATTCTCTGTTGGGGGAATACAGCAGGTGAATCAGCCGACCCAATATATGAGCAGGACTCTCGCATGTGTTTGAGAAACCGCGGAGCACCCGGAGGAAACCCACGCCAACACGGGGAGAACATGCAAACTCCACACAGAAACACACTGACCCAGCCGAGACTCGAACCAGAGACCTTCCTGCTGTGATAATAAGTGGTAATGATGTGGTGCCCCTCTGAGTACAGTCAGGACATTACTACACTCCAACATCCATCCTCACGTCTCTGATGTCGTCTGTTGTGAAACTGAATCAGAGTGTTTGAGTTTAATGAGAGGCTGAATGTTTGAGTGTAGATGATGGAGTGTGTGTGTTTGTGTGTGTGTGTGTGTGTGTGTGTGTGTGTGTGTGTGTGTGTTTGTGTGTGTGTGTGTGTGTGTGTGTGTGTGGTTGAATTCTGTAATCCACACTGTAAACACTGCATCATGTGATTATGTGTGCAATATATCAGTTGTGGTTTCTCCTGACTGTGTGTGTGTGTGTGTGCTCAGTGAAGTCATGTGTTTACAGTTGCCCTGATGAGCAGTTCTCCCCTAACACTGATTGTTCAGTCCTCCTCCACTCTCCCTCATCAGTGTCTGTCTTCTGTTGAACACTGCAGGACACTCAGTTCACCACTGACCTCCAACACTCAGAGCCTCAAAGGTTTAGACACATGAGGGAGAGGTGTGTGTGTGTGTGTGTGTGCGCGTGCATGCGTGCGTACGTGCGTGTGTTTGTACGTGCGCGTGTTTGTACGTGCGCGTGTGTGTGTTTGAGTGAACTGACCCTTGAGGAGGAGAAGAGGTAAAGTACACCTCACACTCACAGAACAACAGAATAACAGATGATGATGATGATGATGATGATGATGATGATGATGATGATGATGATGATGATGATGATGGTGGTGGTGATGAAGATGCTGTAGCTGTATGGATATTACAGTTTTTTCCAGCTGCTTACACACAAAATCTTTTCTTGTCACACGATTTCTGAAGCCGCTCACTCAAAATGCAGAACTACACCTCAAATCTCCAACAGCATGAGCCGTGTCTCAGCCTGAACTCATCTGCATTACACACTTCTCTCAACACTCGACACACAACACTACACACACACACACACAGGAAACCAGCTGCTTTCCTTTCCAAACACAACTAATCATAATGAAACACACACACACACACACACACACACACACACACACACACACACACACACTTTTCCTGGTTGATCAGCTGATCAGTGCTTTACTGTAGTATAGGTCTATAAATAGGTCAAACATGTGTTCTGGTCCAGGTAGACGGGTTTGTCCGCCGTCTGCAGTGTGTGCCATATTCCCCTTTCCTAAATGCTAAATTCCTTCAGAGGAGAATAGCGACGTGTTTCCCGGTCTGCCTCTGCAGTGTATGATGCCAACACGACGCCTGCATGACACCTCACATATACATTACACCCAGTGTGTGTATGGTTGTGTTGTATGCGTCTGTGTACATCTGCGCTGTCTGGCCTGCTGAATATGATATAATATGTGTATGAAAGAGCTGCAGATTTAGATCATCAGTGTTGACATGCTCCATCCAAAACTGTTATCATGAAAAAAGAGTTCACCGTTTGATGCTAATGCTTGATTCTGGCGAGTGTTTACAGCATTGTGAATGCAGCGTTACGTTCTGCAGCAGGTGCGAGGCGTTCTGCACTGTGTGTGTGTGTGTGTGTGTGTGTGTGTGTGTGTGTGTGCAGTTTTCAGAATCGTGTGTTGAGTTTTGAAAAAAGTAGACGCTGTTTTGAAAACGTTTGTGAGCAGCTGGAAATACTGTAAGTGTTTGTGTGTTTATGTAACCCCGCCATGCAGTCTTACACCACCCAACCCGCTCCGAGCTGGTATCGAACCGACAACCTTTCGCATGGGAGTCGGGTGCTCTACCAAGGAGGCTAAATAACTTCTAGCTTTTGTCACTAGAGCACCTTCAGAGGTCAGAGGAGTGAGGTTTACCTGCACAGCACACACTAGCTGACCTCTGTTACATTAAGTGTGTGTGTGTGTGTGTGTGTGTGTGTGTGTGTGTGTGTGTGTGTGCGCTGCAGTGTCCAGCAGAGGGCGCCACATCCTCCAGCAGATCTGCCACACAGCTGAAGCACTGGCACAGCTGCTGCTCCCCCTGCTGGTGTACAGCGGGTTTGCAGACGAGCCCTCAGCTGCTCAGTGGTTGCTGGAGTTCTAGCTCAGGATATTGTGCTGCAGTGTTCAGAGGTAACAACAGACACACATGTACAACACTGCAGTACACAACCACACTGTACAACTGCTGTACCTGACTGCAATACAGGACAGAACACATCAGACATCAGCATATCGCCCTGCTCAGATGATTTACTGTGTCTGAGCTGTTTACCTCACGACACCGCACTCCTGCAGGACTGAACTCTGCTGCACTTATACTTCTGTTTTATTCGTAAGGGTGTGTGTGTGTGTGTATATGTGTGTGTGTGCGCGCAGTCACACCTGTGCTCTGACCTCCTGACCCCTGTGTTGACAGACTGTGGTTCAGTGCAGTGATGATGTCATCAGTTTGAACTGTTTGACCTTTGACCTGCAGTCTTGACTTCCTCTAAATCTGCCTGAACTACACACACACACACACACACACACACACACACGCACACACACACAGCAGATGATGAAGCCTCTGGATGAAGCTAACATGTGCACAACTCTACGACACACTTCACTTCACACACTACAAATGTGCCTCTGTTTGTGGGCTTGTGTGTGAGTGTGTGCGAGAGAGAGTGTGTGTGCGAGAGAGAGTGTGTGTGTGAGAGAGAGTGTGAGAGAGTGTGTGTTGAATGTGTGTGAGTGTGTTCATTGAGTGTGTCTTCAGTGTGTGTGTGTTCAGCATGTGTTTGTTCATTGTGAGTTCCGTGTGTGTGTGTGTTTGTTCAATGCGTGCGTGTGTGAGTTCAGTGTGTGTGTGTATTTAGTTTTTGTGTGTGTTCATTGTGTGTGTGTGTGTGTGTGTGTGTCTGTATTTAGTTTGTCTGTGTGTTCAGTGTGTGTATGTGTGTCTATATGAGTTCAGTGTGTGTGTGTGTGTGTGTGTGTGTGTGTGTGTGTGTGTCTGTATTTAGTTTGTCTGTGTGTTCAGTGTGTGTATGTGTGTCTATATGAGTTCAGTGTGTGTGTGTGTGTGTGTGTGTGTGTGTGTGTGTGTGTGTGTGTGTGTGAGTGAGTTCAGTGTGTGTGTGTGTGTGTGTGAGATTGAGTGGTCTTGTTCTGCAGGTTGGTTCAGATCTGTAATCTCTCTCTCTCTTATGAGTGACATCATGATTGATTCATTCGTTTGTTGTGTGTAATGACATCACTGAGTGTGTGTGTGTGTGTGGGATCAGTGCTGATCGGTCTGAACATGCAGTGCAAACACACACACACACACACATTTGTTGATGTGTGTGAAGATAACTCAGTCCATAATAACACTGCTGAGCTGTTATACAAGCGCTTCACGTGTGTGTGTGTGTGTGTGTGTGTGTGTGTGTATGTGTGTGTGTGTGTGTGCGTGTGCGCAGGGGCTCGATCATGCGTTCCCGCAGCAGCAGTCTAGAGGACACCGGGAAGGCGGGGCTTTCTTCACCCAGGGGCGGGACGCGGCGGGACCAGGCCAATCACAGCAGTCGACGCCCTCAAGAAGCCACACCCACCATCCACAGAAACCACAGACAGAGGGAGCACAAGCCGAAGCCGAAGAGTCGAGACCTGACACGCGATGACCTGCTGTTCCTGCTCAGCATGCTGGAGGGAGAACTGCAGGTCAGCCCCGCCCCCTAAATCTACATATGCTAATCAGAGACACACCCACTAGTTCCAACATTACTTCCTCACAGAGTTCATCAGCGTGTCAGAATCCTGACTGTTCTGTGGGTCTCGTCTGTCACAGCTGAGCTGTATTCTGTATTCTCTATTGGGTTCGGGTCAGGTGATTGGCTGGGCCATTCTACAGCTTGAGTTCTCTCTGAAAGCATCTGAGAGTCTCCTCGGCTGTGTTTGGATCAATGTCTGATCTGCATGTACACTGAGGAAGCGCAGAGTCTTGCTGGAGAACTGCTGAGAGATTTCAGCTGCTGTCTGGGCTTTACACCTCCCTTTCTTCATGTGTTCAACACTTTCTCCTGCTGCATTTCACTTTATTACACACCGCTGCATCTGTAAACTCATTAGATGTTGTTCAGTACTTACTTCCCTGCTGTACACCATCATCATATATACTCTATAAGTGTGTGTGTGTGTGTGTGTGTGTGACTCAGGCCAGAGACGAGGTGATCACCGTCCTGAAAGCGGAGAAAATCGACCTTGCGCTGCTGGAGGCCAAATACGGTTTCGTGACGCCGACGGCGGTGCTGAAGAGCCTGCAGAGAGACGGCCTACAGCAGAGCAGCTGGCAGGAGGACATCTACGAGAAGCCCATAGCAGAGGTGTGTGTGTGTGTGTGTGTGTGTGTGTGTGTGTGTGTGTGTGTGTGTGTTTG
>NC_141031.1:48440000-48460000 GCF_052040795.2 Danio rerio
TTTGTCTCTCGTTTGTCTCTCGTTTGTCTCTCGTTTGTCTTTCATTTGTCTCTCGTTTGTCTCTCGTTTGTCTCTCGTTTGTCTCTCGTTTGTCTCTCGTTTGTCTCTCGTTTGTCTCTCATTTGTCTCTCGTTTGTCTCTCGTTTGTCTCTCGTTTGTCTTTCATTTGTCTCTCGTTTGTCTCTCGTTTGTCTCTCGTTTGTCTCTCGTTTGTCTCTCGTTTGTCTTTCATTTGTCTCTCGTTTGTCTCTCGTTTGTCTCTCGTTTGTCTCTCGTTTGTCTTTCATTTGTCTCTCGTTTGTCTCTCGTTTGTCTCTCGTTTGTCTCTCGTTTGTCTCTCGTTTGTCTCTCGTTAGTCTCTCGTTTGTCTCTCGTTTGTCTCTCGTTTGTCTCTCGTTTGTCTCTCGTTTGTCTCTCGTTTGTCTTTCATTTGTCTCTCGTTTGTCTCTCGTTTGTCTTTCATTTGTCTCTCGTTTGTCTCTCGTTTGTCTTTCATTTGTCTCTCGTTTGTCTCTCGTTTGTCTCTCGTTTGTCTCTCGTTTGTCTCTCGTTAGTCTCTTGTTTGTCTCTCGTTTGTCTTTCATTTGTCTCTCGTTTGTCTCTCGTTTGTCTCTCGTTTGTCTCTCGTTTGTCTCTCGTTTGTCTCTCGTTTGTCTCTCGTTTGTCTCTCGTTTGTCTCTCGTTTGTCTCTCGTTTGTCTCTCGTTTGTCTCTCGTTTGTCTCTCGTTAGTCTCTTGTTTGTCTCTCGTTTGTCTTTCATTTGTCTCTCGTTTGTCTCTCGTTTGTCTCTCGGTTTCTCTCTCGTTTGTCTCTCGTTTGTCTCTCGTTTGTCTCTCGTTTGTCTCTCGGTTTGTCTCTCGTTTGTCTCTCGTTTGTCTCTCGTTTGTCTCTCGTTTGTCTCTCGTTTGTCTCTCGGTTTGTCTCTCGTTTGTCTCTCGGTTTGTCTCTCGTTTGTCTCTCGTTTGTCTCTCGTTTGTCTCTCGGTTTGTCTCTCGTTTGTCTCTCGGTTTGTCTCTCGTTTGTCTCTCGTTTGTCTCTCGGTTTGTCTCTCGTTTGTCTCTCGTTTGTCTCTCGTTTGTCTCTCGGTTTGTCTCTCGTTTGTCTCTCGTTTGTCTCTTGGTGTCTCTCGTTAGTCTCTCGTTTGTCTCTTGGTGTCTCTCGTTTGTCTCTTGGTGTCTCTCGTTTGTCTCACGTTTGTCTCTCGTTTGTCTCTTGTTTGTCTCTCGTTTGTCTCTCGTTTGTCTCTTGGTGTCTCTCGTTTGTCTCTTGGTGTCTCTCGTTTGTCTCACGTTTGTCTCTTGGTGTCTCTCGTTAGTCTCTCGTTTGTCTCTTGTTTGTCTCTCGTTTGTCTCTCGTTTGTCTCTCGTTTGTCTCTCGTTTGTCTCTCGTTTGTCTTTCATTTGTCTCTCGTTTGTCTCTCGTTTGTCTCTCGTTTGTCTTTCATTTGTCTCTCGTTTGTCTCTCGTTTGTCTCTCGTTTGTCTTTCATTTGTCTCTCGTTTGTCTCTCGTTTGTCTCTCGTTTGTCTCTCGTTTGTCTCTCGTTAGTCTCTTGTTTGTCTCTCGTTTGTCTTTCATTTGTCTCTCGTTTGTCTCTCGTTTGTCTCTCGTTTGTCTCTCGTTTGTCTCTCGTTTGTCTTTCATTTGTCTCTCGTTTGTCTCTCGTTTGTCTCTCGTTTGTCTCTCGTTTGTCTCTCGTTTGTCTCTCGTTTGTCTCTCGTTTGTCTCTCGTTAGTCTCTTGTTTGTCTCTCGTTTGTCTTTCATTTGTCTCTCGTTTGTCTCTCGTTTGTCTCTCGTTTGTCTCTCGTTTGTCTCTCGGTTTGTCTCTCGTTTGTCTCTCGTTTGTCTTTCATTTGTCTCTCGTTTGTCTCTCGTTTGTCTCTCGTTTGTCTCTCGTTTGTCTCTCGTTTGTCTCTTGTTTGTCTCTCGTTTGTCTTTCATTTGTCTCTCGTTTGTCTCTCGTTTGTCTCTCGTTTGTCTCTCGTTTGTCTCTCGTTTGTCTTTCATTTGTCTCTCGTTTGTCTCTCGTTTGTCTCTCGTTTGTCTCTCGTTTGTCTCTCGTTTGTCTCTCGTTTGTCTCTCGTTTGTCTCTCGTTAGTCTCTTGTTTGTCTCTCGTTTGTCTTTCATTTGTCTCTCGTTTGTCTCTCGTTTGTCTCTCGTTTGTCTCTCGTTTGTCTCTCGGTTTGTCTCTCGTTTGTCTCTCGTTTGTCTCTCGTTTGTCTCTCGTTTGTCTCTCGTTAGTCTCTCGTTTGTCTCTCGTTTGTCTTTCGTTTGTCTCTCGTTTGTCTCTCGTTTGTCTCTCGTTTGTCTCTCGTTTGTCTCTCGTTTGTCTCTCGGTTTGTCTCTCGTTTGTCTCTCGTTTGTCTCTCGTTTGTCTCTCGTTTGTCTCTCGGTTTGTCTCTCGTTTGTCTCTCGTTTGTCTCTCGTTTGTCTCTCGTTTGTCTCTCGGTTTGTCTCTCGTTTGTCTCTCGGTTTGTCTCTCGTTTGTCTCTCGTTTGTCTCTCGTTTGTCTCTCGGTTTGTCTCTCGTTTGTCTCTCGGTTTGTCTCTCGTTTGTCTCTCGTTTGTCTCTCGTTTGTCTCTCGGTTTGTCTCTCGTTTGTCTCTCGTTTGTCTCTCGTTTGTCTCTCGTTTGTCTCTCGTTTGTCTCTCGTTTGTCTCTCGTTTGTCTCTCGTTAGTCTCTCGTTTGTCTCTCGTTTGTCTTTCATTTGTCTCTCGTTTGTCTCTCGTTTGTCTCTCGTTTGTCTCTCGTTTGTCTCTCGTTAGTCTCTCGTTTGTCTCTCGTTTGTCTTTCGTTTGTCTCTCGTTTGTCTCTCGTTTGTCTCTCGTTTGTCTCTCGTTTGTCTCTCGTTTGTCTTTCATTTGTCTCTCGTTTGTCTCTCGTTTGTCTCTCGTTTGTCTTTCATTTGTCTCTCGTTTGTCTCTCGTTTGTCTCTCGTTTGTCTCTCGTTTGTCTCTCGTTAGTCTCTTGTTTGTCTCTCGTTTGTCTTTCATTTGTCTCTCGTTTGTCTCTCGTTTGTCTCTCGTTTGTCTCTCGTTTGTCTCTCGTTTGTCTTTCATTTGTCTCTCGTTTGTCTCTCGTTTGTCTCTCGTTTGTCTCTCGTTTGTCTCTCGTTTGTCTCTCGTTTGTCTCTCGTTAGTCTCTTGTTTGTCTCTCGTTTGTCTTTCATTTGTCTCTCGTTTGTCTCTCGTTTGTCTCTCGGTTTCTCTCTCGTTTGTCTCTCGTTTGTCTCTCGTTTGTCTCTCGTTTGTCTCTCGGTTTGTCTCTCGTTTGTCTCTCGTTTGTCTCTCGTTTGTCTCTCGTTTGTCTCTCGTTTGTCTCTCGGTTTGTCTCTCGTTTGTCTCTCGGTTTGTCTCTCGTTTGTCTCTCGTTTGTCTCTCGTTTGTCTCTCGGTTTGTCTCTCGTTTGTCTCACGTTTGTCTCTCGTTTGTCTCTCGTTTGTCTCTCGGTTTGTCTCTCGTTTGTCTCTCGTTTGTCTCTCGTTTGTCTCTCGGTTTGTCTCTCGTTTGTCTCTCGTTTGTCTCTTGGTGTCTCTCGTTAGTCTCTCGTTTGTCTCTTGGTGTCTCTCGTTTGTCTCTTGGTGTCTCTCGTTTGTCTCACGTTTGTCTCTCGTTTGTCTCTTGTTTGTCTCTCGTTTGTCTCTCGTTTGTCTCTTGGTGTCTCTCGTTTGTCTCTTGGTGTCTCTCGTTTGTCTCACGTTTGTCTCTTGGTGTCTCTCGTTAGTCTCTCGTTTGTCTCTTGTTTGTCTCTCGTTTGTCTCTCGTTTGTCTCTCGTTTGTCTCTCGTTTGTCTCTCGTTTGTCTCTCGTTTGTCTTTCATTTGTCTCTCGTTTGTCTCTCGTTTGTCTCTCGTTTGTCTTTCATTTGTCTCTCGTTTGTCTCTCGTTTGTCTCTCGTTTGTCTTTCATTTGTCTCTCGTTTGTCTCTCGTTTGTCTCTCGTTTGTCTCTCGTTTGTCTCTCGTTAGTCTCTTGTTTGTCTCTCGTTTGTCTTTCATTTGTCTCTCGTTTGTCTCTCGTTTGTCTCTCGTTTGTCTCTCGTTTGTCTCTCGTTTGTCTTTCATTTGTCTCTCGTTTGTCTCTCGTTTGTCTCTCGTTTGTCTCTCGTTTGTCTCTCGTTTGTCTCTCGTTAGTCTCTTGTTTGTCTCTCGTTTGTCTTTCATTTGTCTCTCGTTTGTCTCTCGTTTGTCTCTCGTTTGTCTCTCGTTTGTCTCTCGGTTTGTCTCTCGTTTGTCTCTCGTTTGTCTTTCATTTGTCTCTCGTTTGTCTCTCGTTTGTCTCTCGTTTGTCTCTCGTTTGTCTCTCGTTTGTCTCTTGTTTGTCTCTCGTTTGTCTTTCATTTGTCTCTCGTTTGTCTCTCGTTTGTCTCTCGTTTGTCTCTCGTTTGTCTCTCGTTTGTCTTTCATTTGTCTCTCGTTTGTCTCTCGTTTGTCTCTCGTTTGTCTCTCGTTTGTCTCTCGTTTGTCTCTCGTTTGTCTCTTGTTTGTCTCTCGTTTGTCTTTCATTTGTCTCTCGTTTGTCTCTCGTTTGTCTCTCGTTTGTCTCTCGTTTGTCTCTCGGTTTGTCTCTCGTTTGTCTCTCGTTTGTCTCTCGTTTGTCTCTCGTTTGTCTCTCGTTAGTCTCTCGTTTGTCTCTCGTTTGTCTTTCGTTTGTCTCTCGTTTGTCTCTCGTTTGTCTCTCGTTTGTCTCTCGTTTGTCTCTCGTTTGTCTCTCGGTTTGTCTCTCGTTTGTCTCTCGTTTGTCTCTCGTTTGTCTCTCGTTTGTCTCTCGGTTTGTCTCTCGTTTGTCTCTCGTTTGTCTCTCGTTTGTCTCTCGTTTGTCTCTCGGTTTGTCTCTCGTTTGTCTCTCGGTTTGTCTCTCGTTTGTCTCTCGTTTGTCTCTCGTTTGTCTCTCGGTTTGTCTCTCGTTTGTCTCTCGGTTTGTCTCTCGTTTGTCTCTCGTTTGTCTCTCGTTTGTCTCTCGGTTTGTCTCTCGTTTGTCTCTCGTTTGTCTCTCGTTTGTCTCTCGTTTGTCTCTCGGTTTGTCTCTCGTTTGTCTCTCGTTTGTCTCTTGGTGTCTCTCGTTAGTCTCTCGTTTGTCTCTTGGTGTCTCTCGTTTGTCTCTTGGTGTCTCTCGTTTGTCTCACGTTTGTCTCTCGTTTGTCTCTTGTTTGTCTCTCGTTTGTCTCTCGTTTGTCTCTTGGTGTCTCTCGTTTGTCTCTCGTTTGTCTCTTGGTGTCTCTCGTTTGTCTCTTGGTGTCTCTCGTTAGTCTCTCGTTTGTCTCTTGTTTGTCTCTCGTTTGTCTCTCGTTTGTCTCTCGTTTGTCTCTCGTTTGTCTCTCGTTAGTCTCTCGTTTATCTCTCGTTTGTCTCTCGTTTGTCTCTCGTTTGTCTCTCGTTTGTCTCTCGTTAGTCTCTCGTTTATCTCTCGTTTGTCTCTCGTTTGTCTCTCGTTAGTCTCTCGTTTGTCTCTCGTTTGTCTCTCGTTTGTCTCTCGTTTGTCTCTTGTTTGCGCTGCAGTTGTGTTCAGGCTCTGTTGTTTTATTTTGGTCTGCATGACAATATTTTATCTAAATTATAAGTATGTTACTCACAGAAGAGTAAAGCAGCCTGTGTGAACACTAAACCAAGGTTATTATAGTGAATGAAAACAAATGAAAAAATGAAAACTAAAATGTAAAATAATTGTGATTCACTGAAATAAAAATAAAAACGAGAGTTTTTTAAAAAGCTAGAACTAACTCAAACTGTATTGTGTTCATGCAAAACTAACTGAAGCTGACTAAAATTAGAGCAGAATCCTCATTCGTTTTCATATTTGTGAATGTATTCATTGCATAATGTGACTGTGAGCTGTGTAGAAGTGAATATAATCCGCGCTGCAGGTGTTTGACCCGTGCAGCACCTCAGAGTCTGTCCTCCTCCTCCTCCTCCTCCTCCTCCTGCTGCTGCTGCTGCCATTGGCCAGATCGAGACAGCAGCACGGTGACGGCATTAAATACAGACACTTTAAACTATTACTTTAACACATTTGTGCCCAATAATGGGTTATTTCTGTATCGTGATCGCAAACGAACCAGCCTAATACCCCCTCTGAGTCTGAATAATCCGGTATATACTCTCACTCAGTTATTAGAGCAGTAACGCTACTCTGAGCAGCGGTGAACAGATAATACTGCGCATGCGGGATTCAGTGAACCAAACACACTCAGTACAGCCCTCTGTGACTGAACTGAACTGGAACAACTGCAGTGCGGGTAAACCGAGGATTACTGAGAGGATCTGGTGAAAATGTACGTTTATTTCATGACAGACAGCCGTAATGGAGTTTAGATAAGTGAATCATGCTTCAGTTGTGCTGCAGAACTTCACTGTAAGACATTTTCAGATCATGCTGACTGAAATGACTATTGCTGACTACAGAATGTTGAGTCCGAACATCCGCGTTAAACATCTGACTTTCCCATCACTACTGTGTGTCTGACCTCAGAGCAGCCCTGCACTCATACTGTACTGAAGGCTGCTGTCCTGTGGGCTGCTGGATCTGAGTTTGAGGATGGGTCGATGGTTGTGGTAGATGATTGTGTTCATGTGTTCTCTAAACAGAGGTTTTAAAAAATGTATGGCTGAGTTTTTATTATGCAATATTTATCCTGTTGATTTTTAATTTTGCACCTAACAAATATCCTCATTTAGAAAACAAACTAAAACTGAAACTAATAAAAACGAAACTAAAACTAAGACATTTCAAAATATAGAAACTAATAAACACTAGTAAATCTGCCTCTAAAACTAATTAAGTCAAAACAAAATAGAAACTAAAACTAATGAAAAATCCCAAACTATGATAACCTTTCACTAAACTCTGCTGCACTCACTCTGATCAACTAGAAGCACTAAAACTGAGCTGAGAAGAGTCCACACGAGACAAACTACACTACAGCGAACAGAAACACCAGAGAAACAAACTCAAACTGAACGCTTTACAGCCAATCTCAACATTTAATATTGAAATAAAACATACTATAAGTGTTCCACTATACCAGCCCTGCTATAGACTGATAACTATTGACCTACATCAGGGTATCCACAGGGTCTTAAACAGTCTTTCAAAATTTTCCATGTAAAGTCTTAAATCCACTGAAATATTGTGTTGTAAGCCTTAAATCATTTTAAACAGGTCTTAATTTGCCTCTGTCCATGTAAAGCTATCCACAAACAGACCAACACACACCCCATCACTATCATTCTGTCACAATAAAAGTGTTGACAGACGTTTATTTATTAACTCTATTTAGGGTCAATGATCTTGCTTGCAGTAATAATATTTGTTTTAATGGTTTTAATGTTTTAACTGGGCCATTAGACAGAAGTGCTCAGCGTTTGGTCTGAAATCTTATTCATAAAGCTCTTATATTTGACCTGTAGAAACCCTTCACGCAGTGTTTTTCTCCTTACCATGGATGTTACTGGTTTCCAACATTCCTCTAAATATCTTCTTCTGGTTCTTTTGTAAAGCTGCTTTGAAACAATAATTATTGAGGAAACATCTGTTTGAATTCAACTCAAACTTGAATCGAGTTAAACTGAACTGAAAGACCCTCTGTGAGTTAAATCGATGAGCTTTTCATTTAGTTTTTGATGAACTGTTCACTTAAGTTGTGTCACGGTGGCGGAGTGGGTAGCACTGTCGGGGAACTGATCAATTAAACTGGCCATAGTGTATGTGTGTGTGTGTGTGTGTGTGTGTGTGTGTGTGAGAGAATGAGTGTGTATGGGTGTTTTCCAGTACAGGGTTGCAGCTGGTAGGGCATCCGCTGTGTAAAACATATGCTGGAATAGTTGTCGGTCCATTCATCTGTGGCGACCCCAGATTAATAAAGGGACTAAGCTGAAAAGAAAGAGAGCTGTTCCTTTAAGATGAGTGAAGCAAAGCTGAAGAATGCCCTGAACATGCTTATTAGAGGCGTCTGGTGGAGCTGCAGACGGAGCTGAGAGCTGCGAGTGTTCAGGATCTGCTAACAGCATGTTATAAACGCCGCCGTCACACTAACATCTGCGTAATGTTGAAGATATTCAGAGTCTTGAAGTTGTTGATGTTCTCTCAGGTCGTCTTGAGATTTCACACACCCTTATTCATGACAACATGTAAACCCTTCTCGCAGGCTTCCCCGAGTCCACAGTAAAGCCTTTTTCCATGGCATCAGTTTTTCCTCGTTTCCTCTGTGAAATCTGGCCTGTCGAGAGCAGATCCAAACGGATCGGGCAGCAGCGCTTCTGCTGAATCGAGGATCACTGTTAGACACATGCACACGCTTTCATGTTTAGATGCATCACAGCACTGTGTGTGTGTGTGTGTGTGTGTGGGTATACAGTTGAAGAAATGAGAGTATTAGGAACAGGAGTGTTTACATGCTCACAGCAGACCCTTCATTTACCCCCACAGCTGCTGCTCATCACACTGATCATCACACACCTGAGGGAACGCTGCAGACATTGACATTCATATTCCTCCAGCTGCACCTCGATACCCAGCGAATGTGTCATTTACAGTAAACTGTAGCCAGTGCTTATGTAAAATTATTCAAAATATGTAAATGTGATGTGATGATAACAGAGTTGATAATAACATAGTTAATTAACAGAACTGATAATAATAGCGTTGACGATAATAGTGTTGATAATAGAGTCGACTAACAAAGTTGATAATAACAGACTTGATGATAACCCAGTTGATAATAGTGTTGACTAACAGTATTGATGATATCAGAGTTGATAATAATAGTGTTGAAAACAATTGAGTCGAAAATTACCAAGTTGATAATAATAGCGTTGACTTACAGTATTGATAATAATATAGTTGAAGGTAACAGAGTTGACAAACAGTTGACGATAATAGAGTTGACATGAATAGCATTGATAATTATAGCTTTGACTTACAAAATTGATAATAGAGTTGGTGATAACAGTTGAGGAAAACGGAGTTGACAATAATAGAGTTGGTAACAGAGTTGACGAAAACAATTGACAATTATAAACTTGACAATATTAGCATTGACTAACAGAATTGATAATAGAGTTGACAGTAAAAGAGTTGACAAAAACAGTTAATGAAAAATAGTTGATCACGGAGTTGATAATAAAGTTGATAATAATAAAGTTGACTAACAGAATAGATGATTACAGATTGGACAATTATAGAGTTGGAGATAATAGAGTTGATAATAGTTAATTAAGAGAACTGATAATAATACAGTTGACTATAATAGAGTTGACGATAATAGAGTTGTCTAACAAAATTGACAATAACAGTTGACTATAACAGAGTTGACTATAACAGAGTTGACTATAACAGAGTTGACGATTACAGAGTTGAAAACAGCATTGGGGATAAGTTGATAATAGTGTTGACTAACAGAATTGATAATAATATTGTTATTTACCAGAACTAATAATAGTATAGTTGACGATAATAGAGTTGACGATAACAAAGTTGATAATAATAGAGTTAATTAACAGAACTGATAATGATACAGTTGGCGATCATAGAGTAGACAATAACAGTTGATCATAATAGAGTTGACGATAATACAGTTGATAATAATAATGTTAACTAATAGAATGGATAATAACAGACTTGATGATAACAAAGTTGACGATGATACAGTTGAAGAAAACAGTTCACTATTATAGAGTCAACGATAACAGAGTTGACGGTAACTGAGTTGATAATAATAGTGTTGACTAACAGAATTGATAATATTAGAGTTGATAATAACAAAGTTGACAATAATAGGGTTAAAAATGAGAGTTAATAGAGTTGATAATAACTAAAAGTTGAAAATAATATAGTTGACGAAAACAGACTTGATGATAACAGAGTTGACGAAAACAGAGTTCATAATAACAGTGTTGATAATAACAGAGTTGAAGGTAACAGAGTTGACAGTTGACCATAAAAAAGTTGACATCAATAGCATTGATCACAATAGCTTTGACTAACGAAATTGATAATAATAGAGTTGATGAAAACGGAGTTGACAATAATAGAGTTGGTAACAGAGTTGACGAAAACAATTGATGTTAATAGAGTTGATTAGAAAGTTGATAGCAACAGAGTTGACGATAACATCTGACGATAAAAAACTTGATAATAATAGCGCTGACTAACAGAATTAATGATAATAGAGTTGACAGTGAACGATAATGGAGTTGATAACAGAGTTGACGGTAGTTGATAATAATAGAGTTGGTAATAAAAGCGTTGAATGTAACAATGCAGCGACAGAAACAAAATGTGTTTTTATGACTGATATGAAAAATAATAAAGGTACCCCATGGGCTGTGTCTTAATGATCATTTTTTGACTCCATAGTAAAGTTATGCCCTTCAGTGATGAAAAACGGCAGAGACACTACTGTGCCTTTAGTAACTTTCCACAGGGCTTTGTCTTCTGCGGCTCTGCTTGCACATTAGTGCTGCCCACCACACACATCCACTGCTTTACCACACATCTGCAGGCTGTGAAGTCTTCTAGGAGGACTCCAGCATACTGTAAACTGTCTTCAGCTACCGTGCTGTAAACTGCTCTGGCTTTAATCTGAGAAGTGATTGGCTAAGTTTACCATGCCATTAACAGTAAGAGGTTTGTGTATAGGGAGTGTTCGCTATCGTCATCTCACACATCATGTTCTTGGCTCAGTGAAGGCAGAGAATGAGTCTGACACAGTTCAGCTCTTGCCTTTCTGTTAAAGCTGATCCACCATGGTTTAAAGGCTGTTGAAGTGGCAGATGAACGAGGAACGCCACAGATAATTCCAGCATTTGCTTTCTGTAAAGCGATGCTGTGATCTCCTGTTCAGTAGAGCGCTGCACACTGATCATGATCCCGCATCTCTAGAGTCTGGCTTTTGCTTTCAGGCAGTGTTCTGGTACTTTTATATTTGATTTTCCATTACCTATGACTGTCCGGAGCCACGTATGAGCGACACACACACACACACACACACACACACACACACACACACACACACACACACACACACACACTGACCTCATCCCTGTCCACCGCTGTTGCGAGTCTCTGAAAGAGGGTTTGTTTACACAGGCAGTAATGGAGGACGGGGAATTCCTTAAAATATAAACCCACTGACGGAGGGTGCTGGTGTGGTGGGTGGGGGGGAGACAGAGGAACCCCCTTATTAAGAAACTTTTTCCATTTCCACACTAATGTGCTTCTGTAGGGCAGGTTGGCAGCTGTGTCCTGTAGTCAAAACACTGATGATGGTTTCTGGGAGTGGGGAAACCTCTGCCAGCCACCATGACCCCAATTACTTCCCCTACTTCTGTACCTTTGGAACAGTCACTGCCCCACTTTTAGCCTGCAGGCTTTGACTTACGATTATACCTCCATTTATATATAGATCCTCATATGGCATGAAGGCAGGATTGACCCAGTGGTCAAACTAGATTCTGCAGTCCAATTTCAAATTATTGGATTTTTATGTTCCCGACTCCTCTGACTAGCACACTCAAAGGTTGCCAGATTGAGGACATCATCAGCATCAGGAGAAGGCCAAAACAAGTATCCATGCTAGTATGTCGTCCATGCAAATGTGCAAATATTGTCAAATTTCCACCGGGCGCTGAATTATAATTGGATAACTAGCAGTGGGTGGAGTTACACAGATGAAAACAAAGACAGATATTCTGACACAGAACACACACTTTCATTGGGGAATAATTGACTTTAGCATTGGTTTTCAGATAAACAAGTATGTTCACTTAGCCTGATTCTTAAACATCTGCACTTATTATGGTCATTTTATACTTTAGAAGAGTCAAAAACTCTCACTTTAGTCTTAGACAGTTGACACAACAGTTAGAAGATGTTTATCATGCTGTCTGCACAACTCATTTGAACAAGCTTTCCATTTTTCTACTCTGTTTTTAGATTGAAACAGCTCATTGATCAGGAGAAGACATACCAGGAGAGAAAGGAAGAGGAGAGTAATAAGCAAGTCACAAATCTAAAGGACGAGTTGACCAAGTTAAAGTCCTTTGCTCTGCTGGTGGTGGACGAACAGCAGCGCCTCACGGAGCAGCTGAGCCAGCAGATCACCAAGGTCCAGGAGCTCCAGAACTCTGCGGGACAGGCTCAGGAGGAGCTGAACTCTGCCCAAACACGACTGCAGGACGAGGAGAATAAAGTGCTGCGTCTGGAGGAAGAGTTACGCAAGCAGACCTGCCACTTCCACCAGGAGCAGGACGCCATGACGGCCAAACTGACCAATGAAGACGCCCAGAACCGACAGCTGCGGCAGAAGCTCTCGTCCCTCAGCCGGCAGCTGGACGAGCTGGAAGAAACCAACAAAACCCTGCACAGGGCCGAGGAGGAGCTCCAGGAGCTGCGGGATAAAATCAGCCGCGGGGAGTGCGGAAACTCCAGCCTGGTCTCCGAGGTGGAGGAGCTGCGGAAACGGGTTCTGGAGATGGAGGGCAAGGATGAGGAGCTGATCAAGATGGAGGACATGTGCAGAGAACTCAACCGAAAGCTGGAGAAGGAGGCCAAGCAGAGCTGCAGCCTAAAAGCAGAGGTGGACAAGCTGAACCATAGAATCATGGAGCTGGAGAAGCTAGAGGACGCCTTCAGAAAGAGCAAGCAGGAGTGCAATTCTCTGAAGAGCAACCTGGAGAAGGAGCGGACCATGACTAAACACATGTCCAACGAACTGGACGTACTGAGAGTCAGAATCAAAGAGCTAGAGACCACCGAGGTTCACTTGGAGAAGACGGAGCTGACACTCAAAGAGGACCTGACAAAACTGAAGACACTGACCGTCATGCTGGTGGACGAGAGAAAGGCTATGGCAGAGAAGTTAAAGATGATGGAGGACAAGGTGCAAAACAGCACTGGCAAACTGCAGGCAGAGCAGGACAAAGTCAACACTGTCACCGAAAAACTGATCGAGGAGAGCAAGAAAACTCTGCGCTCAAAAGCCGAGCTGGAGGAGAAGATGTGCGTCGCCACTCGAGAGAGAGATGAGCTCAAAGCCAAGCTGAAGACGGAGGAAGAGAAAAGCAGCGACCTTCAGTCCAAAGTAAGCATGATGAAAAAGAGACTTCAGTCACTGGAAACAGTGGAAAGAGAGTTACTGAGGAACAAATCCAAAGAAGAGCACACAAAGAGTCCAGGTCCATACCGCTACCAGCAGGAGGACAACAAAGTGAAAGATCTGACCCAGGAAGTGGAACGTCTCAGGAGGAAGCTCAAGGAGATGAAAGTGGTGGAGGGTGATCTTTTGAAGACTGAGGATGAGTTTGAATCCCTGGAAAAGAGATATTCCAATGAGCAGGAAAGAGCAAAAGCCCTGATGGAGGAACTGGAGACGTCCAGGAAGGAGCTGTCCAAGTACCAGCTGGCGGAGAAAGAGGAGTCCAACCAGGAGCAGATCCTGTACAAGCGTCTGAAGGAGGAAGAGGCCAAATCCAGTCATCTTACCAGAGAGGTCGAAGCCCTGAAAGAGAAGATCCACGAGTACATGGGCACAGAGGAATCCATCTGCCGCTTGAAAACAGACCACACCACCCTGCAGAGAAAGCTCACCCAGCAAGAGGTCAGGAATAAAGAGCTGGCCCGAGAGATGGAGACTCTTACACGGGAACTCGAGCGATACCGGCGCTTTAGCAAGAGCCTACGACCGGGCATGAACGGTAGACGATTCTCAGATCTCCACGTCTCCACAAAGGAGGTTCAGACAGACCCAACAGACAGTTTATCCCCAAACTACAAGAATCTCGCACCACTCGAACGTGCTCTAGTCAACGGCAAGCTGTACGTAGAAAGCGATCCCGAAGACGAGGCCAACTACAATGAGATCCACCTCACAAAATGCTCCCCGTCGCTCATGAACAGCGTCAACAATCTGAACAACAATATGAGGAGAGTCCGAGGCCCGTTCCTCAAGCCCAGAGAGAATCACCATGCAGTGAATAACAAGAGACAGAATGGAAATCATGTTCAGCAGGGAGATGTGGTCCTCACACACAGTCCTGGGCAACCCGTGCACATTAAAGTCACCCCTGACCACGGACACAACACTGCAACTCTGGAGATCACCAGTCCTACATCAGAGAATGCTCCGTCCTACACCAGCACCGCGGTCATCCCGACAACCGGTGCGCCCCCAAAACAGAGAATCACAATCCTCCAGAACTCCATCTCTCCTTCTGGTAAACCCAAAGGTTCTCCTCCTCCTCCTGAGAGTCCCTGCACTCCCGACCGCTCCCTGTCTCCGCTCACCATGACGGCCTATTCACAAACTCTAACTTCAGAGTCATGTGGACCGCTGACCCCAGACCGAGCCCTGTCCCCCATTCAGATTGTGTCGGTCACCACAGGATCCCCCGACCGCTCTGAGCCAGCGGAGCTCCTGGGGGGCCAGACGGTGCTCCGGGTCAGTCCGGAGAGGCAGAACAGCTGGCAGATACAGAGGTCCAACAGCACAGGTCCAAACGTCATCACCACTGATGACAATAAAATCCACATCCACTTAGGCAGCCCTTACATTCAGGCTGTGACCCCCTCAGCCAAACCCATCGGCCCCTATTACTCCCTGGGGCCGGAGCCACGGGTCCCCGTGTTGAACAACGGCACCCCGGCTAAAGGCAACAACAAAATCACAAGCAGCATCGTGATAAAACCCACATCCGGTCCAATCTCTCGACCCTCACAAATTACAGTAAGTAACCTCTGTGACTGACCCCAGCTGCCTAGTGTTTGGTTAGTGACTGTAGTGTCCCAGCGTCCACCCCTGCACCGTCCACACCTCCAGACCCGCACATCTGACCTCTAGCGGCTAACCACTGCAAGTCCAGTCTGTTCTGTTTGATTAATCGTGAGATGTTTATGTGCATGATAATACGACGACACAGTTGAGGAAACTACACGTAATGAGGATCATACTCACTTCACTTTGAGGTTAAGTGCACTTACTGTTTACTGTATCATTAAAGTTCACTGATTGATGTACAACTGCATCTTTTGGTTTATTTCTCGTTGTCCACCTAGGTTTTGTGTTGGCTTTGTGTTAAAGTGAAGTAAAAGGAGATGTTCGGGGTTAGTTCACTTAGACATGTACGTTCTGTTATTGATCCCTCGGGTCATTCTCCTGAGAGCTTCCTTCATCTTCAGACACAAATGAAGATGTTTTAGCTGAAATGCAGGAGCTCCTCATCCTCCAGAGGCAGCAAGGGTGCCGAAAAGTCCAGAGCATCTTCAAAACACCCCATATCTCTTCAGTGTTCAGCTGGAATCAAACCAAAAGCTGCCTGCCGCATCAGATTAGGGAACACAGCTTCTGCGGGCACACTAGTGTGTTGTTTGAGCTTTGCATGGTGACAGCTGAACACTGAAGACACATGCAGTGTTTTTCTGGACCCTTGCTGTCTCTGGAGGATGAGAGAGCTCCATGATGTCGTCTGAGATATCTTCATTTGTGTCTGAAGATGAATGAAGCTCTCAGCGGGCTGAAGCAACTCGAGGCAGAGTAATTAATCACAGAATTAACATTCATGCGTGAACTAACCCTTCAACATTAAACTCATTACATACACACTCTGAGACAGGGTCATGACTGTGTTATTGCATGAGGTTATGAATGCAGAACACATTTAACCCTGAATAAGATCATGCGACAGGGGATTGAGCCGAGTCAGCTGATATAATGAGCAGAAGAGTTTGAGTTTGTGTTCATCAGGTATGAAGAATTAGAAACATCATTAAAACACTGCCATCATCATCATCATCATCATCATCATCATTGTTTGGGTATTCCCTGTGGTGATGTGATGGAGATCTGCATGCTCGCCTGCTGCATGAGAAACACAACACAACACGTCAGCAGTGTGTGCACACCTACAGCATCACCTTCAGCAGTTCACACACTCTGGAAAACTTCTATTCCAACACAATCTCACAGCAATTCGTAACGTTTACATTTAGTGGCTAATTTGTACATATTCATATGATCTAATTCGTACATTTTAGCAGGATTTGCTCTTCCCCCAATGATGGTTGGGTTTAGGGGTGGGGTTAGGTGCCACGCCTCCTTTTTAAAATCGTAAAATTTCATACGACTGAACTCGACGAATTCATACGAATCAGCCACTAAACTGGCGAAATGTAAAACACTTGTGTTTTCTGGTGAGATCAGGCTGTGTATTCTGTAGTTTACACACTGCGTTTCAGTGCTGTAGTCTAAATATCGCAATATTCTTAACCCAAGAAGTGTTTAGTAAACAGTATTGTGCTGATCTCAGTGAATATTGAGTGAGTTTCCCTGAAATCAGGCGTCATCATCAGCCAGTGGAGGAGGAGAATCCCTCTGGCCCTCAGTTTGACATGTTGGTTTGACACACTGGCAGATTATTGCGCTTGTTTAGGGGGAAACTCTCTTCAGTTTTACTCTTTATTTCTGAAAACCACTCTTTTACTCTAGAAAATACTGTCAAGACTAAATTGTATATTTTAGCAGTGTACAGCTGTCAAACACACACACACACACACACACACACATTTATCTGAATGAATCAGCTCTTACACACACACACACACACACACACATTTATCTGAATGAATCAGCTCTTACACACACACACACACACACACGTACATGGACTGAATCAAGCGTAAAATTGATTCCGGCTGGAATTTGTAGTGTCTGGAGTGTGTCCTCTGCTTGTCTGCTGAACACACTGCTGGAGTGTGTGTGTGTGTGTGTGTGTGAACAGCTGTGATCACGAGGCGAGACGATGCTTCATCAGCTCCATTAGTGAATCACACACTCATTCAGTCTGATGACATCGTTACCCAGAGACAAACACACACATGATGAGACTGAAGAATCATCTCACCCACAGCTGCTTCAGATGATCTGATTGTCTTGGCGCACACACACACTCAAAGCGTTTCAAACACACACTCAAAGCGTTTCAAACACACACTCAAAGCGTTTCAAACACACACTCAAAGCGTTCCAAACACACACTCAAAGCGTTTCAAACACACACTCAAAGCGTTTCAAACACACACTTAAAGCGTTTCAAACACACACTCAAAGCGTTTCAAACACACACTCAAAGCGTTTCTCTCACTTCACTTCAGATTCACTTTTTAAAAGCAACTAATATCTGTTTATAACGCAGGGAAGACAGGCCTGTAGCCAGAGGGTTCGGGTGGTTCGATAGACCCGCTGTTCTTCTGATAAAGCCCAGAATTGGCCCTATATGAGCTCATGTATTTGCACTGAGTGGATATTAAATGTGTTATTTTGGAACAACTTCAAGCATATTAATTGTTATTTTATATATACTGAACATTAACTTTAAGCTATTTGAAATATGTTGTAAATCTTTTTCACCTGGGTTTTATTATTTAAATAGAGAAATTCTGAATAAGCTGGCCAGTTGGTTATTTGCCTATCGGCTGCAGTTTAACATGTTTTAACTGATTCCCAATTTTTTGTTGTTTTTTTTTTTTTTTTATTATGATGGATTATAATAAATGAGCATTTAAAAGAGAACGATTTTTTCATATTTCTAAAATTCTAATCTCATTACATTATAAATAAAACTGTAACTTGTGAATAAACAGACTGTGTCCGGTGCAGCTTTAGAGACTCAAACCTGGATTCAGAGGTCAGGCTCAAAGGCTCATTTAGGTTACACAGAAATGTGCATTTAGAGCAGGGGTGTCCAAACTCAGTCCTGGGGGCCGGTGTCCTGCAGAGTTCAGCTCCAGCTCCTCAACACACCTGCACTGATGATTCCAGAAAGCCTGGTAAGAGCTTGATTAGCTGGTCCAGGTTTGTCTGATTGGGGTTGGAACTGAACTTTGCAGCACACCGACCCTCCAGGACTGAGTCTGGACTCCCCTGATCTAAACCTTTATGAGTTTCCTTCCTCTCTTGAACACTAAAGAAGATATTTTGAAGAATGTTAGAAGCCTGTAACCATTGAGTTCCACAGTGTGTGTGAAAGTCACAGGTTTACAACATTCCTCAAAATATCTTCTTGTGTTCAACAGAGTAAAGAAACTCAGAGTTTTGGAGCTGGTCCAGTAAGCAGTGGATAATGTGTGTAGTTGTTGTGTGAACTGACCCTTTACCTGAAATAGACCAGTGCCACACTCATACACACCATTACTGTGACTTTAATAATGGCTTATTAATTACATAATGAATGTAAGGGCTAATCCGTGGTTTAATCCTGTTGGTAAATGTTGAGGAATAGAGTCTTACACCATAACTCATCTAAACATCATGTGTTTAACAGTTAAACACAACAATCACATATGCGGGACAGAAAATCACTGAGGTGTGAGATTTAGAAAACGCCGTCATTACTGAGTGAAGCAGAAGCAGAATATGTGTAAACACTGCAATAGTGGAGCACTGTGAATACTGTCAGGACTGATGTTCGGTACTTCCGGTTTTTCCGTTTGTTTACGGTAATCGATCTGCATTACGGGACTTTTATTCTGCTCTGTCGAGTTTTGATGTTGAAAGTTTAACTGCGGTTTAATAAAGTGACTTGTATTGGGATTTTAGTCGTTTATAACAAAACATTATATAGGAAATAAGTCTGTAAAATAACATGAACAGTCCTGGCAGTGGAGCTCATGAGTTTAGTGAAGTAACCGGGATAATAAATCACTGCAAACTACAGATAAGAATAAAGTCGCTCGTGTGAAATATTTCAACATCAAATATTGTTGGAGAAATGACCCAGATGCCATATGCACTTCAAAATCACGCATAAATGAAAAAATAGACACGTGACCTCAACATAAGGAACACGCTCAGCTGTTGACTGACGAGCTCACAGCGCCATCTACTGGCCTCACACACACTATACAGCAGAGCAGCCCGAACTCAGTCCTGCAGGCCGGAGTGCTGCTGAGGTGAGCTCCAGCTTGCTTCAACACACCTGCCTGGAAGTGTCTAGTGTATCTTGTAAGAGCTTGATCAGCTGCTCAGGTGTGTTTGATTAGGGTTGGAGCTAAAATATGCAGGACACCGGCCCACCGGGACAGCAGTGTGGACCCCCCTGCTCCATCCACATGTGTCTGTGTGTGTGTTATTAATCAGGGTCGTTTTGTAAATGGTGTTGTGTCTATGTGAAGTGTCAACACACACACACACACACACACACACACACACACACACACAAACACACACACACACACACACACACACACACACACACACACTTATTCCTATTAACAGAATGTTTTAACATCAGGATTATAATCTTTCAGTGTGTGTGTGTGTGTGTGTTTGTGTGTGTGTGTGTGTGTGTGTGTGTGTGTGTGTGTGTCTTGTGTTGATGGTGTTGTGTGTTTCTCCACACAGATGCCTCTGGAATCATTCCGGCATTCTGGACCCACCAGGATTCCCAAACCCAAAGTGAGAGGATCAAACAGCGCCGCACTGAACTCTGGGAAATCTGTGTCCAAACACCAGCAGCCCAGCCAATCCTGAGAGAGAGAGAGAGTGTGTGTGCGTGTTGTGTGTGTGTGTGTGTGTGTGTATGTGCGTGTGTGTGTGTGAGTGTGGAGACTCTGCAGGTGTCCTGCTGACCCCTCACCGCTGCTCTCTCTGTGTGTGTGTGTGTGTGTGTGTGTGTGTGCTGTTGTGATGTTGTGATGTTGGCTCCTCGTGTCAGCTCTTCGTGCTGCTCTGACTGTGAGATGTTGAGTGTTGGTGGTGTTTGAGGTCTGGATATGAATAATAAATGGACTTTTTATATCTGCACATCCGCCTGACGCTGTTATTGGGACTGGCATCAGTTGTAGCTCAGTTTCAGGGCCCAGATTGAGAGTCTGCTCGTATTGCGCTCACACTGAGGGAGATATTCAGAAGAATGCTAGAGACACAGACACTGATGTTCAGTGTAGAAACAAAACTAAACACTGTAGAAGTCAGAGTCTGTTTCTCCAGCACTCTTCAGAATATCTCCCTTTAG
>NC_141031.1:48465000-48467500 GCF_052040795.2 Danio rerio
ACTAGCCTCATCTGTGATGGGAAACTGATGTTAATGACGCGTCTCGCTGAGGGTATTATTATACACAGCGGATGCCCTTACAGCTGCAACCCAGTACTGGGAAACACTCATACACACTCATTCACACACTCATACACTAGTGCCAGTGTAGTTGATCTGTTCCCCTATAGCGCATGTGTTTGGACTGTGGGGGAAACCGGAGCACCCGGAGGAAACCCACACCAACACGGGGAGAACATGCAAACTCCACACAGAAACACCAACTGACCCAGCCGAGACTCAAACCAGAGACCTGAGTGCTGCGAGGCGACAGTGCGATACCACTGAGACACTGCAGGACAAATTTTACAACCCTAAACGCACACACACACACACACACACACACACACACACACACACACTGACACAGACATTATCAATGCACATGTGCTGCTGTTCTAACTGTGTGTGTGTGTGTGTGTGTGTGCGCACAGGTTTAGAGCAGTTACGGTGTGTAAGCGTGTGGTCTCTCCGTGTGTGCAACAGCTGGAGAAAATCCTGCAGGAGTATCAGAGCGGAGAAACACACACCCCGATGGAGACGCGCTTCAGACCCGCTGGACAACACACACCGGTCATGTGACCTGCCGGACAACACACACCGGTCATGTGACCCGCTAGACCACAGCCTCACGACCCACAATCCCCTGCAGAGTCCTGATTACGCACACACTTGTGTGTTTCTCTGCAGCTGTAAATATATATGTGTGTGTGTGTGTGTGTGTGTGTGTGTGTGTTGCCCTTTTAATTGTCTGAGAGTGTAATAAACACCTGTGTTGTGTGTTAAAGTGGCGTCTGCTTTTACTCTTTGTGTGGAAGATCACAGTGGTGTGTGTGCTGGATCACCTCCATCATCTACACACACACACACACACACACACACACACACACACACACACACACGTCTAATGCTGTGTCAGGCCCGTAGCCAGTCTGGTGTAAGGGGTGGTTCTTTTTTCTCAAAGTGTGGACCTTTTTGCAGTTATACTCCTCTGTTTCTATTGAACTGAGATTTAAATGCTGCATTTTAGTGACATTTTAAGCAGAACTTTTTTTTCCCGCTGGATTAGTTAGTCAGATGTCATCATAACCACACTTTTTGATGTACTAAAAATATTTCTTAAAAATTGGCAATAAAGAAAAATTAAAACAAGACAAATTGTAAAAATACAAATTTCTGACATGATATATCATTAGGTTAAAAAACTGTAACCTTCTGTCATTTATTAGACAAAAAACAAAGTGTCCAGCACATTCACCTGTCCTCAGTGACTCACCATTTCAATAAAATTAATAATTAAAACATAATAATAATAATAATAATACAGTAATAGTTCATTTTTCTAGCTTTTTTGGTAAGAAAAAAACGTACATTTGAACTCAACATCTGCCCATCAACAATAGCCAAAATATATTCTAATTAGTTTTATTATGGTCCGCTTCTGGTGCTTCACCTTTTTATTGGTCTTTTATTTCAGGAATAAGGTCCATGATTTAGAGTAAAAGTTACCTGTAAAATGTTTTCTTTGTTTAAAAACTCAGTTTGGTCTTAAAGCCTTTTTTGCTGGATTATTTTCATTATTTATGATTTCATTAATTAGCAGTTAAAATAGGACAAATGAGCTAATGTATGGGACAAATACTGGACCTTTGCAAGTGAGGGGTGGGTCTTCCGAACAACCCGAACCCCCCTGGCTACAATGTCTATATTTGTACAGGTCCACACTCCTGCTCAGTGATGGGCGCAGAGCCTCCAGCAGAGTCAGGGATCAGACCGAGCAGTGCTCCGCATGTGTTTAGAGCCGCTTCTGTCTCTGTAAAGCCGCTCTTCATCCTCGGTGTCCCCCTCAGCTGCTGCTGCTGAACATGATGAGGATGAGGATGGTGATGTGCTGTTCTGGGATCTGCCACAGGGGGGCAGCACAGCACAGCAGCATGCCTATAAGCCGACACACACTAGTGAAGCTCTTTCTGGAGGAGTTTGAGCTGCTGATCCAGAGTCAGTGCTGTCACATTCTGTCTCTGAAGTCTTGCAGATACACACTGATCTGAGAACAGCAGCAGCTCTGAGTGTCAATCACTGAGCTCAGATCAGCAGCGGCCACACCCTTACCTGTGTGTGTGTGTGTGTGAGTGTGTGTGTGTGTGTGTGTGAGCAGTGCCGGTGTGTGGGGTTGAGGGGCTCTAGGCGAGGCATTGCTGTAAAAACAGTGAGAAGCACAAAATAACAGAGTTTGGATATTGAAGCGTGAACATTTTATTACCTGTAACATGTTAAAACACGTGAACATATTTACTCAAGTTTAGACAAGTATTGTAGAGTACTGTAGAGCACTAGATAGTGTGCAGTATAATAGTTGGAGCTGGCTTCTCTTCCTCTGCTTTGCTTTCTGCAGCTCTGGAAAGATGCAGTTTCATTCCAAGATTAAACTTTGATTAAGAATAATTACAATAGTAACGAC
>NC_141031.1:48472500-48480000 GCF_052040795.2 Danio rerio
GCTGAGATCAACTGTGGGAAACACAAGATCATCAAGAGCAATCTCCCCTGACCTTCTCACCTTTGGTTTCAGCACTGCTGTTTAAAACTTTACTGCTTAAACGATCACCCCCAGCCTGAACACCACTGACTACAGCACAATGTAGACTCGTGAGAGAGAGCCGATCTCCATGTTGGTCGGCTGAGAAGATGAGATAGAACACATGTAACTCCACGCTCTGCTCTCAGACTGAAGATGCAGCTGGATCATGCGTGTGGAGCTCTGACATCACAGTGAAACTCATTTTAAACGGCCGGACATCCAGAAATTATCAGACCAGGGGCGTTGCGAGGGGGGGGGGGCTTTGGGGGCTTAAGCTCCTGATGTATTGTCAAAAGCCCCTGATCTCTTGGAATATGTTGCACTTAAATAAAAATATGTTGTATAACATTTATTTTGTTATGTACGTACTAAAAATTACCACATACATCACGAACATTCCACTTAACGCAGCGTTTGTGTCAGGTAATTAAACCGTCAGCTGTTCAGCAGTACCTGTTTCTACCGGCAGGTGGGAGTGGCTCTGTTGTCACATGGTGTTAAAAAAATCCCGCCACTGCACTTCATTCATTTATTATTTTGAGGAGCTGAAGCTAATGAGGTAATAATACAACTCTTTCGCGAAACTAAATAGTTTTAACTACTGATGAAGCTTGTTTCCACAGTATAAAATGTGTGTAGTTTTGGTGACATAAAATAAATACAAGCAAAAAAAACGTAAATTGTACTAGCTTTCTAGATATGATATATTTATATGATATAGCAAGTCACATCTGTTTCTGTAATAGTTAAATCACAGTGAGTTTATGCATCTAGCTTATTATTATATAACTATATTCTACTGTAACATGCTATGTCAGTTTGAATCAAATTATAAATCGACTTTCTTATAAAAATACCTAAAATGGTTGGAAGAACACACAGTTGAAGTCTGAATTATTTGCCCCCGTTTATTTTTCCCCCCAAATTCTGTTTAATGGAGAGAATATTGTTTTCAGCACATTTCTAATCATAATAGTGTTAATAACTCATCTCTAATAACTGATTTATTTTATCTTTGCCATGATGACAGTAAATAATATTAGACTAGATATTCTTCAAGACACCTCTATACAGCTTACAGTGACATTTAAAGGCTTTAAAGGCAGGTTAGGGTAATTAGGCAAGTTATTGTATAACGATGGTTTGTTCTGTAGACTATAGGAAAAATATATAAAATCTTAAAGGGGCTAATAATTTTGACCCTAAAAGGTTTTTTTTAAAATGTAAAACTGCTTTTATTCTAGCTGAAATAAAACAAATAAGACTTTCTTCAAAAGGAAAATATTATCAGACATAGGCTACTGTGAAAATTTCCTTGCTCTGTTAAACATCATTTGGGAAATATTTAAAAAAGAAAATAAAATTCAAAGGAGGGCTAATAATTCTGACTTCAACTGTATAAAACATTTATTGTTGCAGTCGTGTAAATGATCAGTTAAAGCCTTTTTATTTTCATTCAGATCTTATTTTTATTCTACTACAGCAACAGCTTGATGCCTTCATTCATATTAGGGATTTCCTAGAATGTTCTACTACTTTTGTGAAGAATATATATGGAATTTCTGCTCAAGTATGATTAAAACAGGCATTACATGCATTTAAAGTGCTACAATGCCCACATCACCCTATTTTGAGGAAAACTGAAAAAAAAAATCCCTCTGAAAAAATTTAAAGTAAACATATTTCTAGCATATAGATCTTTATTTATTTTTTTTGTAGCCTTAGCTAGCCTACTATTTTTGATAGAATTGTTATTATGTAAAAAATAGTAGCCTATTGAATATCAATATTTTGCAAGGTATTGAATTTAGAAATTCCATTATCTTGACAACACTACACCTCAGTTAATCACTCTGTCCAAATGAACATGTTTGTAGCTTTGTATCACATTAGATAACAACTCACACTATAAAAATAAATCACATTTTCAGATTTGAAAACATGCAGAAAATTACATTTTCAAAAAACAAACAAAGTTCAAATCAGGAGGAGATAGGAGGCTCATAAGGTATGATATGGCTCATAACAGACTAGTTTTTTTCCTATTTGGATTTTACAAGTCTTAAAAACCCTTTATTTATTATTAACCATTTTTAATCCTGTTAATACGATTAGAATAGGTATATTAGTGCAGTGAATTAAAACTTCTTTTTTTGGGGGGGGGGGGGGGGGGGCCTTATCCCTTTCGACCCTAGCAACGCCCCTGGATCAGACATTGTAGGATTGCTTTATTATTGATCGTACAGACGTCAGAATTATGATACAAATATGATAATTATCAAGGCGGCGCAGTGGCACAGCAGCAGGTAGCGCCTCACAGCAAGAAGGTCTCTGGTTTGAGTCTCGGTTATGCCTCCTACACAGCATCATCATCATCATCATCAGCTGAAACTGTCCACATGGAGTCCCTGAATCCTGTGTGTTTTGTTTAACCCGTGGAGGAGTGAAACTCGCTGATCATCATGAGCGCTGATACTGACTCCAGAGGTTTTCTAGAAATATTCAGCAAATATAAGAACATTTAAACAAAGTGCTCTGCTGGATTTCATTTGCAGATTTCTCCTCCTTCCTCACAGCTCAGTTTCCCCTTGACATTTGCTTTATTTCACTGGTTCAATATTTTATTTTTGGTTTGCAAAACTTTATTCGATGTCGTGAGTAAATAAGGCCCTGGATTGACTCGGTGTTGACGCAGTGTTTAGGGAGAGCTGAGCTTCAGCATGCAGACCCTGCAGCTCCACATCTGTTCAAGACTCTTCACTGGGAAATCATGAGGCGTCCTTAATAAATGCTGAATAAAACAGAATAAGAGGATATTAACAATCATCAGGAGATTTGATAGATTACACACGTGAAAGTTCGAGCAGACCGTACATGTTCAGAGTCTGGGACCGTGAACTCTTTAATGTCCGCTAATCAGATCATTTCCGGTCTGCGTCACGCGCACAGGTGAGCGCGCGCTGGAGGCCAGAGCAGGTGGAGATTCAGTAAATGAGTGGATGAACGGGCTACAGCGGGCGGATATGCGCTCTGGAGCATGAAGGTGTGCTCTGCCGGAGATCATCCAGGCGGACTGAGCGAGGGAATGAGCAGGTAAGAGTGTGTATCAGTGTTATCTGCGGGTTACTGATGCGCGCGCGCGCGTGTGTGTGTGCGCATGTGCGTGCAGTCTTCATGATGTCTGATGGAATCTGATGTGGTGTACACAGACGCGTTTCAGCTCATGAATACTCTCAGGTTTAACGCAATCTGCTGCAAATGTGTGTGTGTGTGTGTGTGTGTGTGTATGTGTATGTATGTATGTGTGTGTGTGTGTGTGTGTGTGTGTGTGTGTGTGTGTGTGTGTGTGTGTGTGTGTGTGTGTGTGTGTTGTGTCACGTGGTGTTGGTGGGTCGGTGACGTCACCTACAGTTGAGTATTTGTGAATCGAGGATATTGATCTGTCATCGAGCTGCTCTTCCCGACACATGCGAGTCTGCAGGTGTGTGTGTGTGTGTGTGTGTGTGTGTTTATCTCCTTTATTTTGGGAATAACTACACTCAAACACACAGCAAAAAGCTGTATTTATTTAGAAACCTGCTGTCTTATTTATGTTACTCTGAGTCTGCTTTCACTGCTCCTGCAGCTGTGTTGCGCTGGTGTGTGTGTGTGTGTGTGTGTGTGTGTGTGTGTGTGTGTGTGTGTGTGCGTGTGTGTGTGCGTGTGTGGAGCTGTAGGAATGGCAGAAGGTGTGCTCTGCTCTGTTTCTGCTCTGATTACTCTTGTGCATCATTTATGAACCACACACACACACACACGCACACACAGACAGCAGTTTTGAGTGTAAGTTGTCAGACTTTACGTTGTACATTTTAACAAGTCCTATATTCACTGTAGTGTTGTGTTATTGATGGATCTTCATTCATTTCGGCTCAGTCCTGTATTCATCAGGGGTCACCACAATGAAATGAACCGACAACTATTCCAGCATATGTTTTACACAGTGAATCCCCTTCCAGCTGCAACCCAGTACAGGGAAACACCCACACACACACACACACACACACACACACACACACACACACACACACACTCATACACTACGGCCAGTGTAGTTGATCAGTTCCCCTATAGCGCATGTGTTTGGACTGTGGGGGAAACCGGAGCACCCAGAGGAAACCCACACCAACACGGGGAGAACATGCAAACTCCACACAGAAACACCAACTGACCCAGCCGAGGCCTTGATTGATCTTGAATATTTGAATTGGGTCTTAACTGTGTAATCTGGAAAAGAGAGCAGTAAATTCTGCAGTGTTTTTGAGGCATACTGTAGTGAAGTGCTGGAGTTCATCTGTTGTGGTGATTCTACAGCATACCTGTCAATCCTCTTGTCTTTCCTGGCATTCTCCTGTATTTTACAGTTCTATCCCACTATCATCCTGTAAAGGTATTCCCCGAATTTTCAGTCTTTCTCTAAAGGGTGGCCATGAACATCAAGAGCTGATCCTCCCTATACACAGCCCACACTGCTGAACCACCAGGGGGCGCTCTTACGCTCTTAAATTCTGCGCTTTCGCTTTGTTCAGGCATGAAAACACTGAAATAAATATAAAACCGCAGGATTCCCTTCCTTTCCATTACAATCCTCAAAACAGTCAGTTCATGTAGCGGTGTGCGGTCAAACACGCTAGACGCTGCTTCTCAAACTCAATCTGTACACTCAATTTAAAGCGGAACAGACATTTACACACAGTAATAATAATAATATCTAATCATGTTGATCTTGGTGGGTTTTCTTTTAAACACAATACATTTATTCTTTAATGAGCACAAACACAGTCAGGAGAGCAGTCGAATGCTTTGGTTGTGTGCATGTTAAAGGGACACCGCTGTTATCTAGTGTGATCAAACAAAACCTCCTAATGAGAGACTCATTCTCTGCTCTTTCATCAGAGTGTTTACATTATACAGTGAAGAGAAGGTGAATGAGGATTGAGCACTCGAGGGACTTCTATCCCTTATTTTCACATCCCGATGTTGACAGGTCTGTTCTACAGTCGCTATGGTAACACAACTAAAGTGATTGATCTGTTGTGGTGATTCTACAGTTGCTATGGTAACACAACTACAGTGATTGATCTGTTGTGGTGATTCTACAGTTGCTATGGTAACACAACTAAAGTGATTGATCTGTTGTGGTGATTCTACAGTTGCTATGGTAACACAACTAAAGTGATTGATCTGTTGTGGTGATTCTACAGTCGCTATGGTAACACAACAGCTACAGTAATATAAACAGATGTGCCAGTGCTGCAGCTCTAGACTATATTATACTACAGTACAGCTCAGTTTACTGCATTAAGCTAGCGTACACTCCAGTACTTTCTGCTGCTGACACTATTCTATAGCTGTGACGAGAGGCAGAACTAACATTAAAGCAGCTCTCATCACACCACTGATCAACATGTGGAGCTTGCTGGACTCTCAGAAGCTGTGGAGATCAAACATGTACAGCAGGAAACAGCAGTCCTCAATGTCTCAGAGTGTGCTTAGAAAACACTAAATAAATGACTAGTATTTCCTGTGTGTGTGTGTGTGTGTGTGTGTGTATATGTGTGTATGTGTGTATGTGTGTGCGTGTGTGCGTGTGTGCGTGTGTGCGTGTGTGTGCGTGTGTGTGCGTGTGTGTGTGTGTGTGTGTGTGTGCGTGCGTGTGCATGCGTGCGTGTGTGTGTGTGTGTGTGCGTGCGTGTGCATGCGTGCGTGTGTGTGTGTTGAGGAATCTCCTGTACTGTCTGTGCTCTGGGTTCTACTGGCATGGCTCCTCGTCTCTGAGCAGATCGCATTCAGCCCCTGCGGCACACACACACACACACACACACACACACATACACATCCATCCATCTGTCGCTGACCATCAGAGCGCAGAGGCTCCAGAAACTCCTCAAGATGTTCCTCAGATCTGTGTGTATTCTGAACTCCGAACTTGTGTGTGTATTTGTTTTGTGTGTGTGTGTGTGTGTGTGTGTGTGTGTGTGTGTGTGTTTCATCAGGTACAGAAACATGCCCGTCTTTCTCTTAGAAGCAATAAGCTGGCAGGGCTGTTTCTCAGTGCTGTTCAGGTGGGGTGTTTGATTGTGTGTTTGGTTACACACACACACACACACACACACACACACACACACACACACACACACACACACACACACACTCTATGAGCGTTGGTTGTGTAATGCTCCATCTGTCTGCTGCTCATCCAGTCTGATAAATATAAAGCTGTTGTGTGAGAAATCATATGTGTGTGTGTGTGTGTGTGTGTGTGTGTGTGTGTGTGTGTGTGTGTGTGTGTGTGTGTGATATGCTCATGAGTCTGACATTTACTGCAGACTAAAGCACATCTACAGCAGAGGCCTCTTAGCATGCGTGTGCATGTGTGTGTGCATGTGTGCGTGCAAGTGTGCGTGCGTGTGTGTGTGTGTGTGTGACATTGACTAAACAATATGTCCTATAGGGCGTCACAGTGTCTCAGTGGTCAGCATTGTCGCCTCACAGCACTCAGGTCTCTGGTTTGAGTCTCGGCTGGGTCAGTTGGTGTTTCTGTGTGGAGTTTGCATGTTCTCCCCGTGTTGGTGTGGGTTTCCTCCGGGTGCTCCGGTTTCCCCCACAGTCCAAACACATGCGCTATAGGGGAACTGATCAACTACACTGGCCGTAGTGTATGAGTGTGTGTATGAATGTGTGTATGGGTGTTTCCCAGTACTGGGTTGCAGCTGGAAGAACATTCACCGTTTAAAACGTATGCTGGAATAGTTGTTGATTCATTCTGCTGTGGTGACCCCTGATTAATAAGGGGCTTTAAGCTGAAGGAGAATGAGTGAGTGAATGTGTGTGTGTCCTGTTCTATCTGTGCATGTTCGTGTGCGTGTGTGTGTGTTCACTGAATCACTGAATCACTCACTCAAGCAATGCTTTATGATCAGATCACTTGCTGATTCACTGAATCACTCACTCAATCGACTCTTCATGAGTCAGTCTCCAGCTGTGTCTCATTTCAGTCGCTGCTTCCTCTGAGGGATGCTTGTGAAGTGCGCTGCGTCGTCGTGGCGTGATGAAGGCTGTCTTTTTTAAAACATCTCGAAGACTCCTTCAAACTCAGCTTCTGTTTCCAGGTAATGCAGGACACAGCCGGTGGATCCTCCTCGGCCTCGAAGACTCGCTGCGCGCTGATAACAGCAGGACGCTTCTGAAGGAAACTCTGGTGTAAGTGTGTGTGAATGAAGTGTATTCAGACCTGAGCACATGTTGAACACAGGAACAGCATGACATGTCTGAGTAAAGAGAGACGTCAGACAGTGTGTATGTGCATGTGTGGGTCAGAGGAAATCTCTCTCCAGCTTCTCTGTAAAATCACTACAACCTATTGTCATTACAGATGTG
>NC_141031.1:48490000-48517500 GCF_052040795.2 Danio rerio
CACTGCACAACAAATAAACCACTGCACAACAAATAAACCACTGCACAACAAATAACAGCTGCACAACAAATAAACCACTGCACAACAAATAAACAGCTGCACAACAAATAAACCACTGCACAACAAATAAACCACTGCACAACAAATAAACCACTGCACAACAAATAAACCACTGCACAACAAATAAACCACTGCACAACAAATAAACAGCTGCACAACAAATAAACCACTGCACAACAAATAAACCACTGCACAACAAATAAACCACTGCACAACAAATAAACCACTGCACAACAAATAACAGCTGCACAACAAATAACAGCTGCACAACAAATAACAGCTGCACAACAAATAAACCACTGCACAACAAATAACAGCTGCACAACAAATAAACCACTGCACAACAAATAAACCACTGCACAACAAATAACAGCTGCACAACAAATAAACCACTGCACAACAAATAACAGCTGCACAACAAATAAACCACTGCACAACAAATAACAGCTGCACAACAAATAAACCACTGCACAACAAATAACAGCTGCACAACAAATAAACCACTGCACAACAAATAACAGCTGCACAACAAATAAACCACTGCACAACAAATAACAGCTGCACAACAAATAAACCACTGCACAACAAATAAACCACTGCACAACAAATAAACCACTGCACAACAAATAAACCACTGCACAACAAATAAACCACTGCACAACAAATAACAGCTGCACAACAAATAAACCACTGCACAACAAATAAACCACTGCACAACAAATAAACCACTGCACAACAAATAAACCACTGCACAACAAATAAACCACTGCACAACAAATAAACAGCTGCACAACAAATAAACCACTGCACAACAAATAAACCACTGCACAACAAATAAACAGCTGCACAACAAATAAACCACTGCACAACAAATAACAGCTGCACAACAAATAAACCACTGCACAACAAATAAACCACTGCACAACAAATAAACCACTGCACAACAAATAACAGCTGCACAACAAATAAACCACTGCACAACAAATAACAGCTGCACAACAAATAAACCACTGCACAACAAATAAACCACTGCACAACAAATAAACCACTGCACAACAAATAAACCACTGCACAACAAATAACAGCTGCACAACAAATAAACCACTGCACAACAAATAAACCACTGCACAACAAATAAACCCCTGCACAACAAATAAACCACTGCACAACAAATAACAGCTGCACAACAAATAAACCACTGCACAACAAATAAACCACTGCACAACAAATAAACCACTGCACAACAAATAAACCACTGCACAACAAATAACAGCTGCACAACAAATAAACCACTGCACAACAAATAAACCACTGCACAACAAATAAACCACTGCACAACAAATAACAGCTGCACAACAAATAAACCACTGCACAACAAATAACAGCTGCACAACAAATAAACCACTGCACAACAAATAAACAGCTGCACAACAAATAAACCACTGCACAACAAATAAACCACTGCACAACAAATAAACAGCTGCACAACAAATAAACCACTGCACAACAAATAACAGCTGCACAACAAATAAACCACTGCACAACAAATAAACCACTGCACAACAAATAAACCACTGCACAACAAATAACAGCTGCACAACAAATAAACCACTGCACAACAAATAAACCACTGCACAACAAATAAACCCCTGCACAACAAATAAACCACTGCACAACAAATAACAGCTGCACAACAAATAAACCACTGCACAACAAATAAACCACTGCACAACAAATAAACCACTGCACAACAAATAAACCACTGCACAACAAATAACAGCTGCACAACAAATAAACCACTGCACAACAAATAAACCACTGCACAACAAATAAACCACTGCACAACAAATAACAGCTGCACAACAAATAAACCACTGCACAACAAATAAACCACTGCACAACAAATAAACCACTGCACAACAAATAACAGCTGCACAACAAATAAACCACTGCACAACAAATAAACAGCTGCACAACAAATAAACCACTGCACAACAAATAAACCACTGCACAACAAATAAACCACTGCACAACAAATAAACCACTGCACAACAAATAAACCACTGCACAACAAATAAACAGCTGCACAACAAATAAACCACTGCACAACAAATAAACCACTGCACAACAAATAAACCACTGCACAACAAATAAACCACTGCACAACAAATAACAGCTGCACAACAAATAACAGCTGCACAACAAATAACAGCTGCACAACAAATAAACCACTGCACAACAAATAACAGCTGCACAACAAATAAACCACTGCACAACAAATAAACCACTGCACAACAAATAACAGCTGCACAACAAATAAACCACTGCACAACAAATAACAGCTGCACAACAAATAAACCACTGCACAACAAATAACAGCTGCACAACAAATAAACCACTGCACAACAAATAACAGCTGCACAACAAATAAACCACTGCACAACAAATAACAGCTGCACAACAAATAAACCACTGCACAACAAATAACAGCTGCACAACAAATAAACCACTGCACAACAAATAAACCACTGCACAACAAATAACAGCTGCACAACAAATAAACCACTGCACAACAAATAAACCACTGCACAACAAATAACAGCTGCACAACAAATAAACCACTGCACAACAAATAAACCACTGCACAACAAATAAACCACTGCACAACAAATAACAGCTGCACAACAAATAAACCACTGCACAACAAATAAACCACTGCACAACAAATAAACCACTGCACAACAAATAACAGCTGCACAACAAATAAACAGCTGCACAACAAATAAACCACTGCACAACAAATAACAGCTGCACAACAAACTCTTTGATTAATAAACAGTACAGGGTGTTCTCCTGCTCAACACTATTCACAGCTCTACTGTGCTGCTGTGCAAATAAAGTCAACAGAACCATAGAAAACCCAGCTACAGTCAGAGCAGATGAGGACACGCTGAAATAGAAACACAACACACAGTATTGTAGGATAGAAAAGACCCACAATAATGTAAATATGAAACTCAGTATTTTGTCACAATTACAGTGTTGTTGGGTAATCCTGTGCAGCACAGCTGTGTGATTTATTAATAACAGTGAAATCAGCTGTATATGTGTTTTAGTCACACATGTGTGTGTGTGTGTGTGTTGTGCACAATTATGAAACAGTGCACATATATAAGATATCTGAGGGGAAGTCTTTCACTCCATGTACAAACCCCACACTTTTCTATTGTTTTGACTAAACTTGCTTTGCTAAATATTAAATAAGCAGATGAGCATGAATAGACTATGAGCAGTAATGAAATAGTTTGGGGAATCATATCGATATTTCTCCAGAACCCGATTCACCGCCCAGCCCTAGTTTATTACAGTGTTCTGAAGTGTGTGTGCGCACAGCCAGAGTGTGTTTGACACTTTATTTAGAACTGACTAAACTAGATGTTGTGTGTGTGACCATCACTGAGATATTCAACTCACACTCAAATATGAGACAGTCTGTGATGAAACCTGCAGAAACCTGCGCAGGTGTGTGTGTGTGTGTGTGTGTGTGGCAGCATTAGCATGCGTGCGGCGCGCTGACCTCTGTTGTTTCTCTCTCTGCGTGGGTATTTCGCGCTCTCTGACAGCCGGACGCAGATGCAGCACACAGATGGCCTGTCAGAAACACACTTCACCTCAGCCGTACCGCTGTCACATGACCACACACAGGTCAGAGGTCACAGCGCAGACACACACACACACACACACACACACCAGCACAGAAGTTTCAGCTCCAGTGTGTGTGTTTGTTCGGACTCGGAGAATCACTGATCATCTGCTCCCACACCCAGGAGGAATAATGATGAGATCTGCATCAGAGTGACCCTCACACCAACACTCACTCGCCCGCCTTACTGTGATGTGTGTGTGTGTGTGTGTAAAGCAGTGTGTGTTGTAATCAATGCGTCTGCACTTTATTACTTTGTCAAATAATCTTTCCTCCCACTCCAAACAACTCTCCTCACTTTTTGACAAAGGTGGGGCAATCAGTCATTTAGGGTGGAGCTACTGTCCTTTAGGAAGCTGCTATAGTACTTTAGGGCGGAGCTATTGTCCTTTAGGGCAGTGCTATAGTACTTTAGGGCGGAGCTATTGTCCTTTAGGGAGTTGCTATAGTACTTTAGGGCGGAGCTATTGTCCTTTAGGGCAGTGCTATAGTACTTTAGGGCGGAGCTATTGTCCTTTAGGGAGTTGCTATAGTACTTTAGGGCGGAGCTAATGTCCTTTAGGGAGTTGCTATAGTACTTTAGGGCGGAGCTGTTGTCTTTTAGGGCGGTGCTATAGTGTTTGGTGTGTGTGTGTGTGTATGTATGTGTGTGTGTCTGTGTGTGTGTGTGATTTACCATGGTGTAGTGCAGTAATTCCCTGAGCAATACTTTATTATCAGAGCCTGTAGTTTCCAGCACTTTGTTAATGTTCTCTGTGACGTGTGTGTGTGTGTGTGTGTGTGTGTGTGTGTGTGTGTGTTCTGCTGTTCAGTTCAGTGCAGTAATGAATCTTCAGAGAGATTATAAATAATGAGCGCTTTGATTGTGCAGGTACTTCATCTCAGTGCATATACACACACACACACATACACACACACACACACCCACACACACACACACACACACACACACATAAGCAGAGGCAGATAACACTGCGCTCTGCTGCTAATCCTCTCATTACACATCAGCTTTGTTTTGCCTTTATTACTGACTGCAGACAGAGAGAAATCCCTCACAATAAACACACTGGAGACGCGTCAGGACATACTGATGAAGAGCAACACACACGCCACAGCTACTGTAATAATATAAACACACACACACACACACACCAACTTGTGTAGAGATGATGCCAACCATAGAGCACTTCTAGAGGTCTCCATAATCCTGGACCAGGCCGTATCCTGAGCTGATGCTGTAGTGGTCATGGAGGAGTGCAGAACATGAGACTGATTCCTGAAAGACTCCAGAGACAGACGAGTCTCCACATTGATCCACAGGGCCAGCCTGGTCGTGCACAACTGAGCCTGGTTTCTCTCCAGGTTGCTTGGGTTGGGTCTTGTGTTTCTGTGCATGGATGGATTTGCTCTTCAGTGTCTGGACTTTCAGCAGTGAAGATTAAACCACTGTGACAATACAGAAACTTTCTGTACTGCCCCTATTTTGTGTTTACTTCCTTTGTCACTGCCTTTTATAATGAGTTCATCCCCATTGGATGCTACAACCAATTACGATGATGTGAAATTATATAAAAGGGTTTTTTTTTCTTTTGAGAGAGAGAGTTCTGACCTCCAGTGTGGGAGTGGTGTTTGCGTCACCAAGTTGCGTTGCGGGTGTGGCTCTGCCTGGGTCTGAGGAAGCTGAGGAAGAGATGCGGCGATGCTCAAGTTTTCACTGACTTGTCCTTTATAGCCACCGTAACACCAAGTTTCCTGGTAATTGCTGACGAGTGCCAGTCTTACTTTACCTTCGTGTTGAAAACTTACGGGTGCGATGTGTTAGGACACCTCCGAAAACGGCTGCCTGTTTATCATTTCTGTCCGTTCTGCCAAGTCACCTGCCAGCCAGTGAACTGCTGACGTGTAACCTCCTGACGTCACCACTGCAAGCCTCTTGGGTCAGTTTCACTAATACACTTACATACATACATTCTCCACCCAACCTCCCTTTATTTTCATTTAATTAGTTATTTGAGAAATTTGAAAAGTTTTGTTTATTTATTTCTTGGTGTATTTGTTGTTGTTTTTTGAGAGGAATCTTGTTTTGGGTTACTTAAAATGATTGTAGGATATTGACTATATAAATATTTATTTTTGGGATTGTTGTTACTTGTAGTTGTATTTGCCATTTAAATTAATTCATTAAATCTTTCTAAGTGGAATTCGATTTTCTTGTTCTTATTTCGTATGTTACTGTATGTAACGGAGGGTCTTGTATAAGTTTTGTTTTCGCTATCCTGGGTAATTAATTATAGTTAGATTTATTTGTGGCAAGGTTTAAAACTTGTCTGGCACCCGAAATCATGCATAAAATTTGTTAATATATGTATGTTATATTATAATATATTTATTTTTTTTTGCCCGAGGGTGACTGCGTTAGAGGGAGATATTACCAGACGCACCGCCTCAACAGCGCCTTCCGTGGTTCAGTGGTAGAAATCTCGCCTGCCATGCGGGAGACCCGGGTTCGTATCTAACCTAAGAGTTATTAATTAAAATTTTTTTTTTTTTTGTGTGTGACCACCGTTACAGAAATGGCACCCAAACAGGGACATGAACACTTTAAGGGACATTGATCACTTTAAGGGACATGAACACTTTAAGGGACATTGAACACTTTAAGGGACATTGAACACTTTAAGGGACATTGAACACTTTAAGGGACATTAAACACTTTAAGGGACTTGAATAATTGAAACTTTCATTGATTGACTTGAATAACTGAAAATTTCTTTGACTGACTGACTGACCTGAATTACTGGACAGGGTTTTGTTTGTGAATGTTTAATAGTTTAAAATTGTTTTTTTCTTGCTGAATGTGAGAACTATTGACAAAAATCATCAAATAACTGAAATTGTGTAAAAAAAAAAAAAAAAAAAAAAAAAAAAAAAAAAAACTTCTCATGTATGTGGTTTTTGGTATAATGATTTGAGTTTATTGTGAAAATTTGCTTGAGCAACCTGTGTAAGCTGAATTTATTTTTTGTATCAAAGTGTGTGGGAACTTGAACTAGAAAATGTGATCGTCATCTGTCTGGTATTTTTGTACATGCATTTGAAAGGTTTCACTTACATTGATAGTATGGACATGATGTAATTGATTGCAGAGAACAGTTTCTTTGTGAGTATTTTTTGTTTTATTGGGTTTTTTATTTATTTATTTATTTTTTTTCCTGCTGTCCCAAACACACACAAATCCTAATCGCACCCACAACCAACACAAGTCATGGCCCAGTTCTTTTCCCATTCAACGTCAACATATGTTGATATTGATGCACCTGATGCCCCAACAATTTCCACGCCAGTGTGGTCACCTCCAGTGCAAACTCAAACACTTTCTGGACTTCCACCTCATGACCAAATTATGCATAATATTTCACCGGTCCATAGTTTCCCAAGCCATGCAACTCCAGTACAGACACTTCCTACTGCTCTGGGAGGCCATATTCTAATGCAACCTCTTTCTTTGTCCCAGGAACATGTTAGCATGCAACTGTGCACGTCTGCAGATGTTTCATCACCTTCTACAATGGAACAGCATGATCTGCCTGGGAACCTTCCAACCCCTAGGAGAGAAATTCAGAAGGTCAGTTCTTATGTGCAAGGTAATTTGGACAATCTGATGGTAACAATGAAAAAACAAGAGAAATGTTTGCATGAACTTACTCAAAAGCTGAAAACTTCATCATCCCAGCATGTGAATCAAATCACCACCCTTACAGCCAAAATAGAGTCCAATAAGCAAGAGATTGTCACCATACTCACTGGAGCTAAGCAACAAGAGGCTGCAGATGCTGACCAGTTGGTCAAAGCTGTACAATTGATGCTTGCAACTGAGTTTCAGAAATTTGAATCAACCCTTACCTCAGCAGTTGTTGACAAAGTGGAAAAACTCCGGAGAGATGTCCACCATGATCTCAAATCAATCCAGCAAACCCTCCAGGGAAGTTTGGATCAGCTTACTACAAATCTTCAGCAATGTGAAGAAAAAATTAGTAAATGTCAGACCTGTGTTACACAGTTGAAAAAGGATTTACAAGTGCACAATGTGAAAGATGTTGAACCTCAAACAGAAACAAAAGCTGCTCCAGTTACAAGTACACTCTCCACGGAGACTGTTTCAACTTTACCAAATACCATGGTCAAAAGTGATCACCTTAAATTAACTTTTCCCACCTTTGGACGACATACAGATGATACTGACCCTTTATTGTACCTAACAAAATGTCAAGATTTCCTGGCACTTCATCCTTTGACAGATGCAGATCTTTTGGCTACCTTTCGCACTGTCTTATATGGCACAGCTCGGGACTGGTGGGAAGTGAGTCGCTCCAATATTGCGACTTGGAAGGAATTTGAGTCTGCATTTCTTTCTGCATTCCTGTCTGAAGACTACGAAGATGAGCTTGCTGAGCGTGTTCGTACTAGAGTTCAAGGAGACAGAGAGTCAATTCGAGATTTTGCATTTACTTATCGAGCACTTTGTAAAAGATGGAAATCCACTCTAACAGAGACTGAAATTGTAAAAATGATCCTAAAAAATATCAAACCATACCTTGCCAGCCAACTGCGCAGTAGAGTGAACACTGTGGAGGATCTAGTTAAATTGGGATATCTATTGGAACGAGACTATGAAGAACAAAGACGGTATGAAAGTCGAATGGCTCACAAACAAGCAAGTGCACAAAAATCTTTCTCCAATCGACCTGTTGAGAAACAGCCTATTCAGTGTTGGAGGTGCAGTGGTCCACATCCACCGGGAAATTGCCCAATGTATTTAACTCCACCTTCCCAGCAATCTTCCACGCAACATCACCCAAACCATGGAAAGAGTTTTCATGCTGCAAAGTCAGGAGGTCGACCTACGAACATCATTGTAGCAGCCTCAGAAACACCCCAATCAATAAAAGAAGTTCCAAATGTTTTACTTCCATCTACAACTATGTCATCTCTGGCCATTCCACAACAATTAGTTGTCCCAATTAGTATTGGATCATGGTTTGGAAAAGCCATACTGGACACTGGAGCAAGCTACACGCTAATACATGAAAGTCTAATGCAGCATTTTGATACCTCTGCCCAGCTACAAAACTGGTCGAGTGGACCTCTTTACTTGGCTAATGGAAAAGCGGAGATACCCTTAGGATGGTTAAACATCACTATTCAAATACATGGTAAATCCTTTGTAGTACCTGCTGTTGTCCTCCCATCTCAAGCTCTTGCATATGCCATCATCTTGGGTTTGGACTTCATATTCTTTAGTGGTCTGAAAATTCATGTTAGTGAACGCAAGTATTCTTTTACGTCTGATCCTACTGAAGAACACCCATTTCAACCTGGAAATGCAAGTGAACCTCTAGTTAAAATGACACCCATGACAGAAAAAAAGACGCTCAGAAAGAACAAACTCAATCTCACCTTGTTAAGTGCTGTCCCTCCACCTCAAACCTCATTGGGTATGCTACAAACTGATCATGTCGATGATGCAACACAGATCTGGAATGCTGTAAGTAAAGCACAGCTTCCCAAAGAAGAAAAGCAACAGTTACTACAGATCCTGCAGAATAACCCTAGGGTATGTACTCAAAGAACTGGAAAAACCAAGTTACTTCAACACCGTATCTACACCACCAGTCAGGTACCTATCAAACAAAAGCCATATCGTTTGTCTCCTGTAAAACAACAAGTGATGGAGGAGCAATTGGAACAAATGTTGAGAGAAGGTATTGTAGAACCATCACATTCTTCTTGGGCTTCACCGGTGGTGTTGGTTCCTAAGAAAAATGGCAAGTTAAGATTCTGTGTGGACTACCGCAAAGTAAATGCAATAACGGAAAATGATGCTTACCCTCTTCCAAACATCACAGAGATACTAGAATCTCTCTCTGGATCAACAATTTTTTCTACCATCGATTTAAACAGTGGGTATTGGCAAGTGATGATGGATCCTGACAGCAAAGCAAAGACTGCTTTTATTGTGTCTGATGGGCTATATCAATTTAATGTTATGCCTTTTGGATTAAAAAATGCACCTGCTACATTCCAGAGGTTAATGGAGACCGTACTAGGGGAATTAAGACGAAAGATATGCCTTGTCTACATTGATGACATAATTGTGTATTCTCCCTCAGTGACCCAACACTTCTGTGATCTGCAAACCATCCTCCACAGGCTAGAAGCTGCTGGACTGACCATCAACCTGGAAAAATGCAAGTTTTTCCTACCAGAGATCACGTTTCTAGGGCATGTGGTAAATGCTAAAGGTATCACGGCAGATCCGAGCAAAGTTGAGGCCATTCTCTCTTTTCCTACACCCAACAATCTGAAGGAAGTTCAGCGATTCCTGGGACTAGCCGGCTGGTACCACCGGTTTGTGCAAAACTTTTCAAAAATTGCTGAGCCCCTCAATGCCCTGAAGAAAAAAGGACAGGTGTTTAAATGGACAGCACAGTGTCAACAATCATTTGACCAGTTAAGATCATGCCTTACCTCACCTCCCATTCTTGGCCACCCTGACCTCAAAATACCTTTCATTGTATACACTGATGCCAGCGATACAGGACTGGGTGCTATTCTCACTCAAAGAAAGGATCCAGGTAGTGAAGAGGTCATTGCCTATGCCAGTCGCACCTTAACTGGGGCTGAGGTAAATTACACTGCAACAGAAAAAGAATGTTTAGCTGTTGTTTGGGCATTGGAGAAGTGGCAACATTACCTAGAGTACAAGCTCTTCACAGTAGTAACAGACCATTCTGCTCTTCAGTGGGTGATGGGATCCACAAAAACTAACAGCCGCCTTATTCGATGGGTCTTGAGACTGCAGAAATTCAACTTCATCATTGAATACCGAAAAGGGAAGTTAAATGTAGCTCCTGATGCTTTGTCCAGATCCCCTCTCACTACAATTTCTCCTGTTACAGCAGTTTACACGAAGCAGCAAACAGACCAGCACACAGAGCTTCCAGTTTCTGATGTTGTCCTATGGGAGGAACAACATTCAGATGAAGAAACAACAAAACTACTACAGGCTGTAGCAGAAGAACCAAATCAATTGGAACAATATGAAGTGATAGAGGACAAGCTGTACCATAAAACTTACCTGAAGAATGACCAAGTACATTATCGTGTGTATGTTCCAAACCGTCTTCGGCCGACACTACTTCATCACTATCATTCACACCCGCTAAGTGGCCATCATGGAATATACAAAACTTATAAACGAATCCAAGCAGTTGCTTTTTGGCCAGGCTTATGGACTGATGTGAAGAGACACGTTAAAGAATGTGTGAACTGTCAAACGATCAAGTATGATAATCAGAAACCAGCAGGAAAACTTCAATCAACCATCACCTCTCGACCTAATCAAATGCTTGGAGTTGATATTATGGGACCCCTACCTCGGAGTACACAGCAAAACGAGTATTTGTTGGTGTTTGTTGACTATTACTCCAAATGGGTTGAGTTCTTTCCCATGCGTCAGGCAAATGCTCAGAGTGTTGCTGTGATTTTTAGAAGAGAAATCTTAACCCGTTGGGGGGTTCCAGACTTCATTCTCTCTGATCGAGGAACACAGTTCATCTCATCTGTGTTTAAGAATGTATGTGAAAAGTGGGGAGTTACACAGAAGCTAACAACGGCTTATCACCCTCAGACCAATATGACAGAACGGGTGAATAGAACTGTCAAAAGTATGATTGCGTCATATGTGGATGACAACCACAGCAAATGGGATCAGTTCTTACCTGAGATGAGATTCGCAATGAATACTGCCATCCAGGAAACCACGGGAGTAACTCCAGCAGAACTGCAGATTGGAAGGAAACTGCATGGACCAATGGATAAAATACTTCATGGTCAGAATCTTATCCCCGATAATACCTCTTATGATGTAGTCTGTCACATACAACAACTGAAGTCACAAGTTCAAGAGAATTGCCGAAGGGCACAACAACGCCAACTCCGAAACTACAACAAAAAGAGAAGAGAGGCCGGTTTCAAAAATAAAGACAGAGTATGGTTGCGCAATTTCCCTCAGTCCAGTGCACAGCACAAGTTCAGTGCCAAGCTGGCACCAAAATGGAAAGGACCTTACCGAGTTTTAAAACAACTGGGACCTTTAAATTATCGTATAGCCTTGGAGGAAACTGGAGAAGATGTGCGCACAGTACATGTGTGTAATCTTAAAGAATGTTTCCCAACAGCTGAGGAGTTGGAAGTCCAAGAAAAAAAACGACTTCGGGAATTGTTTGAAGAAACCTCTGAAGAGGAGGAATTTTTTGGATTTTGATTGTATTTCTTTTAACAACCATGGGTTGTTTTGTCAAGGGGGGGAGAATGTGACAATACAGGAACTTTCTGTACTGCCCCTATTTTGTGTTTACTTCCTTTGTCACTGCCTTTTATAATGAGTTCATCCCCATTGGATGCTACAACCAATTACGATGATGTGAAATTATATAAAAGGGTTTTTTTTTCTTTTGAGAGAGAGAGTTCTGACCTCCAGTGTGGGAGTGGTGTTTGCGTCACCAAGTTGCGTTGCGGGTGTGGCTCTGCCTGGGTCTGAGGAAGCTGAGGAAGAGATGCGGCGATGCTCAAGTTTTCACTGACTTGTCCTTTATAGCCACCGTAACACCAAGTTTCCTGGTAATTGCTGACGAGTGCCAGTCTTACGTTACCTTCGTGTTGAAAACTTACCGGTGCGATGTGTTAGGACACCTCCGAAAACGGCTGCCTGTTTATCATTTCTGTCCGTTCTGCCAAGTCACCTGCCAGCCAGTGAACTGCTGACGTGTAACCTCCTGACGTCACCACTGCAAGCCTCTTGGGTCAGTTTCACTAATACACTTACATACATACATTCTCCACCCAACCTCCCTTTATTTTCATTTAATTAGTTATTTGAGAAATTTGAAAAGTTTTGTTTATTTATTTCTTGGTGTATTTGTTGTTGTTTTTTGAGAGGAATCTTGTTTTGGGTTACTTAAAATGATTGTAGGATATTGACTATATAAATATTTATTTTTGGGATTGTTGTTACTTGTAGTTGTATTTGCCATTTAAATTAATTCATTAAATCTTTCTAAGTGGAATTCGATTTTCTTGTTCTTATTTCGTATGTTACTGTATGTAACGGAGGGTCTTGTATAAGTTTTGTTTTCGCTATCCTGGGTAATTAATTATAGTTAGATTTATTTGTGGCAAGGTTTAAAACTTGTCTGGCACCCGAAATCATGCATAAAATTTGTTAATATATGTATGTTATATTATAATATATTTATTTTTTTTTGCCCGAGGGTGACTGCGTTAGAGGGAGATATTACCAGACGCAGCGCCTCAACAGCGCCTTCCGTGGTTCAGTGGTAGAAATCTCGCCTGCCATGCGGGAGACCCGGGTTCGAATCTAACCTAAGAGTTATTAATTAAAATTTTTTTTTTTTTTTTGTGTGTGACCACCGTTACACCACACTGAACTGAACTGAGCTGAACTGAATTGAGCTTAACTGAGCTGAACTGAGCTGAAGGTGAATTAAACTGAGCTGAGCTGAACTGAACTGATCTGAGCTGAACTGAACTGAAGGTGAATTGAACTGAGCTGAACTGAACTGATCTGAACTGAGCTGAACTGAACTGAAGGTGAATTGAACTGAGCTGAACTGAACTGAACTGAACTGAACTAAAGGTGAGCTGAACTAAATTGAAGGTGAACTGAGCTGATCTGAACTGAGCTGATCTGAACTGAACTGAACTAAACTGATCTTCAGCTCTGAACACTGGACTGACACAGCTTCAGTTCACTGGAACTTCTGTGTTCAGCCGCTGACACACACTCTACACTGGAGAAGAGCTGGAGGAACACAGAGGAACTGAATTAAACACAAAAAGCAGTCATTGGCATCTATAGCAGGAACACAGAATACTATGGCAGTCAATGGGTGTTTTTCGCAACGCTCTTCAGAATATCTTCCTTTGTGTTCAACAGAAGAAAGAATTCAATTCATTAAAGTTTAGAATCTCTGGAGTGTGAATAAATGATGAGGATCCCTTTTAGACTCTTAATAATGTCAAGGTTATCGATTTCAAGCAGCAGTATTGAGCTGTGTGTTCATTAAACATCCAGAGAACAGCAGTTCCACATAAGTCCAGTTATTTATACTTCATAAAAAGAGAGCAGATCATTTATTGAGGTATAATCTGAATGATCATGTCTCTAACATTGCTAAAATCCATGAATAAATGACATGTTAATCCATGTTCAGATACATTCACTTTTACCAGTATTTACCCAGTGAAGTGATGATGATGATGATGTGTGAAGCTGCTGGAACTCACAGGAAGACTCTGACTGATGGAGGAAATGCCTGTCGCAGCTTTGAAGACACAATCAGACTCTTCCTTCACTTACAAACTCAGCATGATGAAATATTCTGAAATATGAGTCCAAACATGGGAATTCTGCAAATCCTCCCGCTTTACAGAGTAGAAGAACATAAGAGTTTGTGTGTGAAGCGATCAAAGCCGTCACTGATGAAACACTTTTAGTGGAGACTGACGAGGCTCAGGCTTTCTGGAGCTTCATCTGCAGTGCCAACGCTACAGCCGTCATCACTGATAAAGTTATCACTACAGTCGTCATCACTACAGTCGTTATCTCTACAGTCGTCATCACTACAGTCGTCATCACTACAGTCGTCATCTCTACAGTCGTCATCTCTACAGTCGTCATTTCTGCAGTCGTCACCACTACAGTCGTCATCACTATAGTTCTGTTTATCTCTACAGTCGTCATCACTGCAGTCGTCATCACTACAGTCGTCATCTCTACAGTCGTTATTTCTACAGTCGTCATCTCTACAGTCGTTATCTCTACAGTCGTCATCACTACAGTCGTCATCACTACAGTCGTCATCTCTACAGTCGTCATTTCTGCAGTCGTCACCACTACAGTCGTCATCACTATAGTTCTGTTTATCTCTACAGTCGTCATCACTACAGTCGTCATCACTACAGTCGTCATCTCTACAGTCGTTATTTCTATAGTCGTTATCTCTACAGTCGTCATCTCTACAGTCGTCATCTCTACAGTCGTCATCTCTACAGTCGTTATCTCTACAGTCGTCATCTCTACAGTCGTCATCTCTACAGTCGTCATCTCTACAGTCGTTATCTCTACAGTCGTCATTTCTGCAGTCGTCACCACTACAGTCGTCATCACTATAGTTCTGTTTATCTCTACAGTCGTCATCACTACAGTCGTCATCTCTACAGTCGTTATTTCTATAGTCGTTATCTCTACAGTCGTCATCTCTACAGTCGTCATCTCTACAGTCGTTATTTCTATAGTCGTTATCTCTACAGTCGTCATCTCTACAGTCGTCATCTCTACAGTCGTCATCTCTACAGTCGTCATCTCTACAGTCGTTATCTCTACAGTCGTCATTTCTGCAGTCGTCACCACTACAGTCGTCATCACTACAGTCGTCATCTCTACAGTCGTTATTTCTATAGTCGTTATCTCTACAGTCGTCATCTCTACAGTCGTCATCTCTACAGTCGTCATCTCTACAGTCGTTATTTCTATAGTCGTTATCTCTACAGTCGTCATCTCTACAGTCGTCATCTCTACAGTCGTTATTTCTATAGTCGTTATCTCTACAGTCGTCATCTCTACAGTCGTCATCTCTACAGTCGTCATCTCTACAGTCGTTATTTCTATAGTCGTTATCTTTACAGTCGTCATCTCTACAGTCGTCATCTCTACAGTCGCCATTTCTACAGTCGTGTTCATCGCTGCGCTCTTCATCTCTGCGGTCGTCACCTGGTCTGACTGTTCTTGCGTCCTCTAGATATAAATGACTGGTATTGCTATAGTTTTGGGGACTAGTAAAGTAATTTTGTACTTTTGCTTCATCTTCCTCTTGTTCATCAACGCACGCACGCACACACACACACACACACACACACACACACACACACACACACACACACACACACACACACACACACGCTCTTTCTGTTGCTGAGTGTGTGAGCTGAGTGTTGTTGTCTCAGAGTTCGAGTGTGTCCTTGAGCGCTGCGCTGAAACACAGCGGTGTGTTTGTTGAGAGTTTGTCACCCTGTTGAATGTGAATCAAACACTCGGCGCTAATACAGCGTATAATGTGACACTGAATATGCAGATGAGTCCAGATGAACAGATGAGTTTATATACGCGTGTCATGATGCCATCTGTGAGGGTCAGATGATGCCCACCACACCAGAGACACCAGTCAGAGGGAGAGTGTGTGTGTGTGTGTGTGTGTGTGTGTGTGTGTGTGTGTGTGTGTGTTTGTTTGTGTACTGTGTGCGTTACTAAAGCAGGTGTCTCAGTGCGACTGTTTAAGAGTGTTTGAGTGTGTGTGTAGGTGTATGTAGCTCAGTATGTGTATTATATATACTGTAAGTGTGTGTAGCTGTTTGGGTGTGTACTTGAGTGTGTCTGTGTGAGTGTTTCTGTGTATAAGTGTGTATGTGTGTCTTTGGGTGTATGTATTTCTGTATGTGTGTGTCTCTCTCTCTATGTGTGTGTGTGTGTGTGTTTCTGCTGCTGTCACCTGTTCTCCACTGTCTCCTGCTCCTCCACATCCTCACAGCTCATCTTCTCTCCTGGCTCTCCATGTTTCAGCTCGTCTCCTGTCCTGATGAATGTTTAGTTTCTGTGTTTATTTCTCTGGTAATTTCCTGTAATCAAACATCAGACCTGTGTTGAGTTCAGCTCGGCGCTCCACAGAGCTGCTCTGAGTGGATGTGAAGAGTGGCCTCGGCCTCCATCATTATAAAGATCAAACTGCATAATGAAGCTGAAGGAGACGTCATTATTCCACAATGAGTCTGCGGCGCCGTGCTTCACTTATTATTGCACTTTAAATGAGATTTTGCCTATTTATTACAGCGCTCCTGTGCGTGGCGTGGAACTCCATTTAGGCTGCAGATTAATCCAATTTGGCCGCAGTGATAAAACCTGGAGTTTAACTCGGACTTTAAAAAGAGCAAATTAGCAGTTAAGCTGTCTGAAATGACGGAAGACGAGGAGATTTCTAATGCAGACGCTTTCTGATGGACAGCGCTTGAACACTCGACTCCTCTGTGCTTCTGCTCTATGTCTGATTCTACACGTGTGTCTTCATGTGCAGGTAAACACTCCTCACCTGTTGCTCTCTGCATGTGGTTTCTCTTTGACAGTAGTGTATCCGTGATGATTTCCTCCTCTCAGACTGAATCGGTGTTTATTCTGTAAGGTTATACACCCAAACAGATGTGTATGAGCATACATGAGGGGATCTCTCCACACTCCGGCAGCCACTGGACACCGGCGCCAGTGCTTCACCACACACCAGCTATAGGGGGAGTGGAGAGACGGTGATGGAGCCATTCAGTGGATGGGGATGATTGGGAGGCCATGATGGGTAAGGGCTGATGGAGGGAGTTTGGCCAGGACCCAGAGGTAGCTAACGAGTTACATTCACTTGAGTAAAATTATTGGGTACTTTTTGAGTACATTTAAATATGTGTACTTTTACTCAAGTAAATTATCAGAGAAAAATCAGTACTCTTACTTCACTACATTTGGCCGTGTTCCTCCGTTACAGCCAAGTGATAGTAAATATGATCCATGTATCTTGATTGGAAATATTGCGAGGCGCCGCATTGGTAAGGTTGTGTTGTGAGAGATTGCTATAGAGAGGCGTCTCCTGCTTTCGGTTAGAGCGCGCGCATGTGTGAAATAATGGCTGAAGTCTAGGAAGACGTGCGAGTTTATACTGTGGTCCCGCCATGATGGCATCTGCAGTTCTGAGAAGGATGTTCCTGCTGTCTGTGAGGTGAGTTTATCAGGCCAGGTCACCCGGCCTCAAGTTCAGTCTGTTTTAACTCCAAGATGTCAACAAGAATAGTTTGATAATGCGATGCACACATCGAACTGACATTGCAGCATTTACATGAACGGCAGCTTCAACCTGAAAAACACACACAGTGGTAAGTGTCAAAATGATCCATATTTTTATTAATGGTAACTATGGGATAATTAAAGAAACGGCTGTTTAATGGAATAGCTGGTTAGCTCTGCACACATTAGTCATTTAACCATTGAAATATAACATTTTAAACATTATTTTTAACATACATCTGCTTTAACAGAAAGATATTATCAACACATTTCTGTAGTTTTAATATCTCATATCTAATAACTGATTGCATTCATCTTTGCCCTGATGGCAGCACATCATATTTGACTATTTATTTTTCAAGACACTAGTTATGGTTCTATCTGACATTGTCAAAATTGAGTTGTTGACATTTTCCTAATAAATGACAACTTATGGACATTATGGGATGTTGTTTACATTTTAAGACGTTTTATTTAAAAGACACATGTTACACACACACACACACACAAACACACACACAAACACACACACACACACAAACACAAACACACACACACACACACACACACACACACACACACACACACACACACACACACACACACACACACACACACACTGTCTGCTATATGGAATGCAACAAAACTTTGAAGCAAAAAATCTCAAAATCATTCAGAAGGCAGACAGAACCTGATCATTTCAGGGTGACGATTTCTCAGCTGACATTTAATAGCTTAACCAGGTTAATTGGACAAGTTAGGCTAATTAATGATGGCTTGTTCTGTAGACAATCAGAAGAAATACTGCTAAAGGAGGCTAATCATTTTGACCTTAAAATGATTTTAAAAACATTAAAAACTGTTTTTATTTTCGCTGATATAAAACAAGATCTTCTCCAGAAAAACATAGTAAATACTATGAAAATGTGTGTGTATATATATATTTTTACACATAAAATGAAAGGGTCTCGCATCCAGACACTGACCACACTCTGCCCTGCTCAGCCTCAGTGAGGGAGCTCTCTTAAAGGCGTCACACACGAGATGCGCCCTCAGCATCACAACACGGCACACACATGACAGCTGAAAGTATCGCACACCAGACGCGCACATTCACACACTATTTAAAATGAAAGTAATCAGATGGTGCTCTGCGGCGCGGCAGAAATATGTACAGTGTCCTGAGTCATGGCTGGACGTCGCGGACAGTCGCTGACGTGTGTACCCTGATAGAACCTTGTGTTTAGATTTCTGAAATGCATGACGCTGCGTGACGCTGCACGTCGCTGAGCCGTGCTTCTGGTGTGCGACCTGCTTTAGGCAGCAGGAGGATATGGCTGTTTTCTGTCTGTTTCTGTCGTTATGATGTGTTTATTTAATCTCTCAGGGCGTCTGCAGGGTCTTAACAACGTCTTAAATAAAAAACAAATCAAAACTCAATTTTGTACACACACACGCGCACACACACACACACACACACACACACACACACACACACACACACACACACACACACACACACAGACAGGTGAGAGCACTGACACAGGGAACACAGAACCCAACACTAATTAACCAACCCGGCCAGACTGACCTGGATGCTGTGGGCTCAGATGTGGCTGTAAAGACCTCGGGCACACACACACACACACACACACACACACACACACACACACACACGCCGGGGGCTCGTCCGGGAAAGACTGACACACTTTTGCAGAAATGGGCCGACAGTCCGGAGACGAAAGGAATGTAGGACACACACACACGCACACACACTCCACTCACAGACACACACACACCCGTGCGTGCGCAGCAGATGCGTCTGGAGCCGGGTTGCGCTGCAGCTGCTGTTGTTAAACTCCTGAAGGTCGCGGACTCTTCCAGACTGCAGCGTTATTATTCACACAATCAACTCGCATAAACACCCAGCGGCAGCCAATCAGAGCCCAGCGCCAACTGATTAAAGTCAACAAATAATCAGAGCGTTCTCATCATAACACACACACACACACTACACACACACACACTACAGAAGAGTTTACTAGATAACACACACACACACACACACACACACACACACACACACACTACAGAAGAGTTTACTAGATAACACACACACACACACACACACACACACACACACACACACACACTACAGAAGAGTTTACTAGATAACACACACACACACACACACACACTACAGAAGAGTTTACTAGATAACACACACACACACACACACACACACACACACACACACACACACACACACACACACACACACACACACACACACACAGTCTTCATTTCTCCATCTTCTGCATGTTATGAAATCTCTTGTTTTGTGTGTGTGTGTGTGTGTGTGTGTGCGGGCGGGCATGCGTGCGTGCGTGTATGTGCGCATGTTTGTGTGCGTGCGTGTGTGTGTGTGTGATCGTCATTCCTCACGCTCGCACTGTTCTCCCGCATGTTCTGTCTCCTGGGCCTCTCCGTGGTGTCGTGATCTCTCCTCATCTGGTTTGTATGCAGAGAGTCAGTAAACGCTAATGATGTACACCGCGCCGCTAGCTCCCCCAGCTAGCGCACACGTGTTCCTGGAGCATTATGGGATGTTCAATGTGTGTGTGTGTGTGTGTGTGTGTGTGTGTGAGGTTTCCTCCAGTGGTCTCCCGTCGGCTGTGTGTGGATCAGGGTTCGTGTAATCAATAGGAGTGAATGTGAAGCTTGGCTCAGATCTGATCAGCTCAGCAGAACCCACACCAGCACTGAGGAGACCTACACACACACACACACACACACACACACACACACACACACACACACACACACACCGCTTACACTGAAACCCTGACCAGCCTGTGTACACTGCAGGAGTGATGTCCACATGAGGAGGAGGCGGGACTGACCTGAGAACAGCACAGATACTGTTCCTCCTACACCTGTGCTCCTCTGTTGTGCTGTTCCTCTTGTTGTTACTGTACTCTACTCTACTGTACTCTAATATACTCTTCTGTACTCTACTGTACTCTACTCTACTATACTCTACTGTACTCAAACTCTACTCTACTGTACTCTACTGTACTCTAATATACTCTTCTGTACTCTACTCTACTTCACTCTACTCTACTCTACTATACTGTACTCTACTCTACTGTACTTTACTGTACTCTAATATACTCTTCTGTACTCTACTCTACTCTACTTCACTCTACTCTACTGTACTCTACTGTACTGTACTCTACTCTACTGTACTCTACTCTACTGTACTCTACTGTACTCTACTCTACTGTACTTTACTGTACTCTAATATACTCTTCTGTACTCTACTCTACTCTACTTCACTCTACTCTACTTCACTCTACTTTACTGTACTCTACTCTACTGTACTGTACTCAAAATCTACTGTACTCTACTGTACTTTACTCTACTGTACTCTACTGTACTCTACTCTACTGTACTTTACTGTACTCTAATATACTCTTCTGTACTCTACTCTACTTCACTCTACTCTACTGTACTCTACTCTACTGTACTCTACTCTACTGTACTCTACTCTACTGTACTGTACTCTACTGTACTGTACTCTACTCTACTGTACTCTACTCTACTGTACTCTACTGTACTCTACTCTACTGTACTTTACTGTACTCTAATATACTCTTCTGTACTCTACTCTACTCTACTTCACTCTACTCTACTTCACTCTACTTTACTGTACTCTACTCTACTGTACTGTACTCAAAATCTACTGTACTCTACTGTACTTTACTCTACTGTACTCTACTGTACTCAAACTCTACTCTACTGTACTCTACTCTGCTGTACTCTACTGTACTCTACTGTACTCTACTCTACTGTACTTTACTGTACTCTAATATACTCTTCTGTACTCTACTCTACTTCACTCTACTCTACTGTACTCTACTCTGCTGTACTGTACTGTACTCTGCTGTACTCTACTGTACTCAAACTCTACTCTACTGTACTCTACTCTACTGTACTCTACGCTACTGTACTCTACTCTACTGTACTCTACTCTACTCTACTGTACTCTACTCTACTCAAACTCTACTCTGCTGTACTCTACTTAAACTCTACTCTACTGTACTCTACTGTACTCTACTGTACTCTACTGTACTGTACTCTACTGTACTGTACTCTACTCTACTGTACTCTACTCTACTCTACTGTACTCTACTCTAATCTACTCAAACTCTACTCTACTGTACTCTACTATACTCTACTGTACTCAAACTCTACTGTACTCTACTCTACTATACTCTACTGTACTCTACTATACTCTACTGTACTCAAACTCTACTCTACTATACTCTACTATACTCTACTGTACTCTACTGTGGGGTCTCGGGATGAGCATCCCCAGGAGAAAGTAAATAATAAAGAGCATGATAGAGTAGCAGCTGCTCTGAGTGTGTATGAACACGAGATGCAGAAATGGAGTGTTATAAATGAAGACAACAGCTACAGAAACACACACACACACACACACACACACACACACACACACACACACACACACACACACACACAAAAACACACACACACACACACACAAAAACACACGTTCAGCACAGAAGAGTTTCTTTCATTAGGACAGGGGAAGTGTGTTCTACAGGTGGTCTGTGAGCCCACTCGCCTGCATGGACCACACTCCTGCATCATAGTGTGTGTATGTGTGTGTGTGTGTGTGTATGTGTGTGTGTGTGTGTGTGTGTGTGTGAGTCACTGTACTGTACTCTCCTCCTCTCTGTGGATGAAGATGCTGCAGTGATGAACACAGCTGATCTTATGATCTCCATCTGAGCTGGAGAAACACAGGTGTGTGTGTATGTGTGTGTGTGTGTGTGTGTGTATGTTGTCAGAAGGGACTATGTGGTGTGTGTGCAGGTCCAGCAGGTGGCGCTCATCCTGAGGATCCTCATGATCAGGTCTGCTCAGGTCTGTTCTCTGTTCTCCAGCAGCGTTTATTCCTCATCTACACTGATGTAGACTGCTCTCAGGACACATACACACACACACACACACACACACACACACACACACACACACACACACACACACACACACACACACACACACAGACACACACACACACACACACACACACAGGGAAAAGACACACTGGATCAGAGAAACTATAAAGTAAAATCACCGAAATGCCGGACGGAGCGCCTCGGTGGATTCTGCCATGAAAGCGGTGTTTATGTATATATGTGTGTGTGTGTGTGTGTGTGTGTGTGTGTGTGTGTGTACCGAAAGCACAGAGGGCCACTGAGGCTCTGAGGACGCTTTTCTTAATCGAAATTCCCCTCACAGACGCTTTAGAGGCCCGCTGGCCCCGAGGAACGAACAAGAGCCATTCATGAGACTCACACACACACACACACACACACTCACACACACACTCACACACACTCACTCACACACACACACACACACACACACACACACACACACACACACACACACACACACACACACACACACACTCACACACACACACTCACACACACACACACACACACACACACACACACACACACACACACACACACACACACACACTCACACACACACTCACACACACACACACACACACACACACACACACACACACTCACACACACACACTCACACACACACACACACACACACACACACACACACACACACTCACACACACACACACACACACACACACACACACACACACACACACACACACACTCACACACACACTCACACACACACTCACACACACACACACACACACACACACACACACACACACACACACACACACACACACACACACACACACACGTTTGTTTTTCTGAACTGTGAGGATATTCCACAGTTGTCTCCTGCACTCTCAGAAATAAAGGTGTGTGAGCTGTCTCAGGGCTGGAACGTTTCCTAAAGATACACACTAGTACCTGAAGGGTTCATGTTAACACCTGAAACTGGAAGAGGAACACTTTTGTACTTTTTATGTGCTAATATGTGCCTTTGAGGTATTAATATGATCTTTGAGTATAAATGTGTACATATTGGAAAGGGACCACCGCAGTGGCAGCTCGCGTACCTTTATTTCTGTGAGAGTGTACAGGCGGTGTTGTCGGACCCCTGGCCTGCCCCTGATCCCCCTCAGGAGCCGCAGCTCTACTGTCTGCAGACGCACTCTGCGCTGTAAATAACCAGGAGTAGCTTTACCTGAAAAACCCACTCTGAAAAGGCCAGTAAATCTTCAAAGCTTTGCCCAGTAAGAGATGAACCAAAATGATCAGTAGATTTAATTAGAGATGTGATGTGAAGTTTACCTGGAGAATTCAGAGTAGGTTTTATTGACTTTTAGATTCAATTCAGCTTTATTTGTACAGCGCTTTTACAATGTAGATTGTGTCAAAGCAGCTTCACATAAATGGTCATAGTAACTGGAACAGTGTAGTTCAGTTTTTAGTGTATAAGTTCAGTTCAGTTCAGCTCAGTTCAGTGTGATTTAATCATTACTGAGAGTCCAAACACTGAAGAGCAAATTCATCGATGTGTAGCTCTACCGATCCTGAACCATGCAAGCCAGTGGCGACAGCGGAGAGTGAAGAAAAAAAAAACCTTGAGAGAAACCAGACTCAGTTCGGCACGACCATTTTAATTTCTCCGATGGCTAAGTCTTGTGCAGAGCTGCAGTCTCAGCAGTGGAGGCTGGAAGATGGCCTCAGCGAAGACTTGTCTGTCCCTGGAGCGTCACTGGAATCAGACTCATGCTCTCCACTCCCCCATGACCATCAGCGCAGCAGCAGCTCAGGATACGGCCTGGTCCCGTTTTGTGGAAATCATTTTGTGGGATCATCTCGCCGCTGGTCTTGGATCCAATCAGTGACTCCGCATAATCTGAGGACCTCGAGATGAGTATCCCCAGGTGGAAATGGAGAATAAAGAGAATAATTAGCGTTAGCTGCTGTTCATCGTGTATATAAACAAGATGCAGAAACTTTTGTGGAAACCCGCTAAGTGTATGCTTTACTAAACAGATCGGTCTTTAATCTAGTTTTGAACTGGGAGAGTGTGTCTGAGCCTCGGATGTTATCAGCAAGGCTATTCCAGAGTGTAGGAGCCATTAAAGGAGAAGGCTCGACCTCCTTTACTCGACTTTGCAATTCTAGGTACTGCCAGACTTTTTTTTTTTTTTTACAAACTTTTTGCTTGTAAAATTTAATTAAGTTGTACATTTAAATATATATCTGTTTATATAGATATAGATATTTTTTATAGACAGATTTTTTAGTTATTCTGTGATAACTTTACTTCAAAATGTTCAATAAAATCTGCTGATGCACGGCTACTGTTCCTTAATTAAAGCACTGCCACACACGTTCACTGAATACTTTAATTTGAATTAAACTTCTCAATAAACTACTTTAAAAAGTGCCCAGTATAAGGATCTTCACAATGATTGGTGAAGCAGTCTTTAGGCAGGTCTCTCAACATCCTGTCAAATACACTAATAAGAGCAGTGATTAAAATACTGTAGAGTTGCAGTGTTATCAGTGTTATCAGTGTTCTTGCTTCATGATAATAGACTGTATTGATCCTAAAACCTGTGCTCTTTTGCATAAAGTGATTAAAGTCTTTAAAGGTAAGCCAAAACTTACAATTTTGGGGGATAAAAATACTAACACATCTTTAACACAAAGAACCAACATATCCAAAGTAAACAGTAATTTAGACATGTTTAATGTACCTGGTAGTCTTCAATAAGCTCCTGGGATGATTCAGTGGATCACAGCATCTCAGTTGTCTTTAACTTGCTGATTAAAACAGAAGTACATTTCTGCAGTCATTAACCAGCATCAGTGTAAATCTCCATCTACACACAGTGTAACTGCTGATCTAACAGGTCAGGATTGGATCAATGGATGTGTAATATATACGTTTACCTGCTGAAGTGAAGGTAGTCCATGTTTTTGCAGAATGGCAGGCTATGGGGGGTGATTATGCTAATGTGCTCATTATTGATCGAAGATAAATGAAATAAAAACAATTTACACATTTACAATTTTGCCTAAAACACACACACACACACACACACACACACACACACACACACACACACACACACACAAACACACACACACACACACACACACACACACACACACACACACACACACACACACAAACACACACACACACACACACACACAAACACACACACACACACACACACACACACACACAAACACACACAAACACACACACACACACAAACACACACAAACACACAAACACACACACAAACACACACACACACACACACACACACACACACACACACACACACACACACACACACACACACACACACACACACTAGTATATGCAAATGTGTTATCCAACTTACCTTGCATGAGCTTGAATGGCGAGAGCAATCTGTTGATCATATGAGAAATGTTAATAACGGAATATTAGATGATCATATAATGATGTTACTGATTTAACATTTGATCAGTTCATTTATTTTGGACTTTATTCGGTTCTGGCTCGCATCTCAGCCTGCCTGTCAGACATTTAACACTGGATGAGAGATCATCATCTTCAGCTGAACCTCACGAAAACGGAAATGCTTGAAGTTTCTGCCAACTCGACTCTACACCATAACTTTTCAATCCAGATGGACGGGGCAACCATTACTGCATCCAAAATGGTGAAAAGCCTTGGAGTAACAATTGATGACCAACTAAACTTCTCTGAGCACATCTCTAGAACTGCTCGATCATGCAGATTCTCACTCTACAACATCAGAAAGGTCCGACCCTTCCTATCTGAACATGCAGCTCAACTCCTTGTTCAAGCTCTTGTTCTCTCCAGACTGGATTACTGCAACTCTCTACTAGCCGGGCTTCCAGCTAACTCTATCAAGCCTCTTCAGCTGCTCCAGAACGCAGCAGCACGAGTGGTCTTTAATGAAGCTAAAAGAGCACATGTCACTCCGCTGCTCATCCGTTTGCACTGGCTGCCAGTTGCTGCTCGCATCAAATTCAAAGCTCTGATGTTTGCCTACAAAGCGACTTCTGGCTTTGCTCCTTCTTATCTGCTCTCACTTCTGCAGATGTATGTGCCCTCCAGAAACTTGCGTTCTGTGAATGAACGTCGCCTCGTGGTTCCATCCCAAAGAGGGAAGAAATCCCTTTCCCGAACTCTCACGCTCAATCTGCCCAGTTGGTGGAATGAACTCCCTAACTGCATCAGAACGGCAGAGTCACTCGCTGTCTTCAAGAAACCACTAAAAACTCAACTATTTAGTCTCCACTTCACTTCCTAATCTGCAATTGCCTCTCTGGTTCTACCACTAACTACTACTACAAAAAAAGTTACTAATGTTTTGCTTCTTACACTTTCTTTACACACCTGAAACTCGCCTACAGCACTTCTTCATTGTTGCTCTTATAGTTGTGTAAATTGCTTCCTTGTCCTCATTTGTAAGTCGCTTTGGATAAAAGCATCTGCTAAATGACTAAATGTAAATGTTTGCAGGTGTAGAGGCTGCCTGAACACTCTATAACATTACTATAGTATATATATATATATATATATATATCTCACAATAGTTTGACAAGGAGTATTTGCATATGTTAATGTGGATGGATTAATAAATAAATCAATATTTCTATGTCATTCTTTGGCTTCTCGGGGATTGGGTAAAGGATTGGGTAAATGGGTTCAAATGAGTTCTGAGACTGTCCAACCTAAGAAAACTCA
>NC_141031.1:48530000-48537500 GCF_052040795.2 Danio rerio
CGGCTGGGTCAGTTGGTGTTTCTGTGTGGAGTTTGCATGTTCTCCCCGTGTTGGTGTGGGTTTCCTCCGGGTGCTCCGGTTTCCCCCACAGTCCAAACACATGCGCTATAGGGGAACTGATCAACTACACTGGCTGTAGTGTATGAGTGTGTGAATGAGTGTGTATGGGTGTTTCCAGTACTGGGTTGCAGCTGGAAAAGTATCCGCTGTGTAAAACATATGCTGGAATAGTTGTCGGTTCATTCCACTGTGTTGAAGTAAAATGAGTGACTGAATGAGCTGCAGCTGTGTGGGTCTCCCTGCCAGACAGACATGAGCTCCATAACCCTGTTATATAATCAGGGAGTGGGCCAGATCTGGGTCAGATGTGTGTGTGTGTGTGTGTGTGTGTGGTTTAGTGACTCAGGTGTACAGTGGGCGGAGCCTACAGAGGTTATGGCCCAGAGGTGGAGCAGAGAGACTGCAGCAGTGGTTTACCTGAAGATGATGATGTGTGTGTGCGCGTGTTTTCAGCAGTTTGTGTGTGTGTGCGTGTGTTTTCAGCAGTTTGTGTGTGTGTGCGTGTGTTTTCAGCAGTTTGTGTGTGTGTGCGTGTGTTTTCAGCAGTTTGTGTGTGTGTGCGTGTGTTTTCAGCAGTTTGTGTGTGTGTGCGTGTGTTTTCAGCAGTTTGTGTGTGTGTGTGCGTGTGTTTTCAGCAGTGTGCGTGTGTTTTCAGCAGTGTGTGTGTGTTCAGCAGTGTGTTTGTGTGTGTTTTCAGCAGTTTGTGTGTGTGTGTTTGTGTGCGTGTGTTTTCAGCAGTTTGCGTGTGTGTGTGTGTGTGTGTTTTCAGCAGTTTGTGAGAGTGTGTTTAAATGAGTGTGTGTGATGCAGGGATGTGTGTGTCCTGCTGTGGTCCAGATGGCCGCTCTGCTCCTCCATTATCGCACTAATCTGCATCAGTGGGGTGTGACGGCGGGTCACTCTGCGCACACACACACACACACACACACACACACACACACACACACACACACACACACACACACACACACACACACACACACACACACACACACACACAATCTGCTGACCACACAGAGCTGACAGAACAGATATGTGTGTATGAGTGTGTGTTTACAGATGTGTGTGTGTGTGTATGAGTGTGTGTTTACAGATGTGTGTGTGTGTGTGACTCCTGTAACATGCTGGTGTGCAGTTGACCTCTCGTGACCTCTGGACTGACCAATCATCTGCTGGGATCTCCAGCATCTGCAGCAGCCTTTGATGTTCTGATGACAGTGTTATGCAGATGAGCTGCGCATACATTAGCATATATTTGCATATGCGTAAACATCATTAGCATCAATAGAGACGCAATTATGAGGACGAGTGTTTGGAGCAAACATGTCTAAACGCCAGCAGCTGTGTGTGTGTGTGTGTGTGTGTGTGTGTGTGTGCGTGCGTGTGTGTGTGTGTGTGCTTGTGTGCGTGTTTAGTTTGCCTTGAGGTGTTTTCCTGACCTGAAGTACTTGAATGTCTTCATAAACACACACACACACACACACACACACACACACACACACGCGAGCACACTTGTACAGCACACCCAATTAATGTCCCCATGAGGTCAAACTGTACTGGCATTGCTATACATGTGGAGACATTTGGTCCCCACCAAGCAAGGAATACAGGCAACACACACTCTGCTTTCACACACACACACACACACACACACACACACACACACACACACACACACACACACACACACACACACACACACACACACACAGGCTGGTGATGTGCTGTGAGCCGCTGTGGTTCTGAGGAGCTAAGCTAGCGCTGCGCTCGCTGGACAGATTAGCGCTCGCTAAAGCAGAGAGTTCAGCATTAGCTTTGATCTGAGAGTGAGGACGAGGATTACAGTGTGTGTGTGTGTGTGTGTGTGTGTGTGTGTGTGTGTGTGTGTGTGTGTGTGTGTGTGTGTGTGTGTGTGTGTGGACAACGCTGTGCTGAGGATGTCAACAAGCAACATAATGTGTGTGTTTGAGTGTGTGTGTGTGTGAGTGTATGAGTAAGTGTGTATATGTGAGTATACATGTATGAGTAAGTGTGTGTGTGTATGAGAGAGAGATTGAGTGTGTGTATCAGCAGTGTGTGTTGCTCCTCTTCAGGTGTGTGTGAGTGTGTGTATCAGCAGTGTGTGTTGCTCCTCTTCAGGTGTGTGTGAGTGTGTGTATCAGCAGTGTGTGTGCAGCTTCTCATCAATGATGTATGTGTACAAGAGTGTGGATGGAGATGCGGGAGGACAGGCGTCTACAGTGAGTCTCTGAGGTGCAGCAGAGTGTGTGTGTGTGTGTGTGTGTGTGAGCCATTTGTGCGAGTGCTTTGTCGTGTTGGGTCAATGATGTGATGCTAAAGCTACCTGACAGAAGTGCGCTAACCCTCCCAGGTCAGATTAGTGTTATCAGGGTGTGTGTGTGTGTGTGTGTTTTGCATTTGGACCCTTTTGCCTTCAGAACTGCTTTACTCTTGGTGTCAGAGATTCAACAAGCTTCTGTGCAGCCGGCTGATGAGCAGCTGTGTGATGCTCTCATGTCAATATGGAGCAACATCTCGGAGGAGTATTCTGCCCGACTGACCTGCAGCAGTCCTCACACTAACTGACAGAGCAGAACTAATAACACACACGTGTAAATTGGAAGAGCTTATGTTATATTTCCCCTTACACAGCGGCGTGGGCCCTATAGTGTGGTTACTGAGTGTCCAATAGGGCCAGTTTAAAGGCGGATGGTTCCCGTTCTCAGTTCCCATTGGCCCGCTGGTGTTTCGCTTTTGTATTGTACATCAGGCCATCATTTCTGCATAAACACGTCTAGATATAGTAATAAACTTACATTTGTTGTCATCATTACTGTAAACTTACATGAGCGATGATATCATTAAATGTGGAGGGGCCTCACAATATTCTCCGGGGGTAAAGGGGGTCTCAGGCAGAGAAGGTTGGACACCACTGATTTAAAGAATTAGAAATAAGAGATATAATAAAACCCCAGTGAATAAATAAAGCAATATAAAACAAACACAAGTGATAACAATGCAGGTCTATACACAATACTGATCAGTTAAACCATTTAAGCCTTCACACAGGCCTCTCTGAAAACAGACCTGACATTACTAACAGCAAACAACAGAGGAGTTCAGGGATATCGCTGTGAGCTACTCGCCTGACAGAGGTGCCTCACTGCTCACGCTCCTGGGCTATTGGCATGGCCCGGCCCAATAACAGCCGTGACTCCACTGGCCCGACAGTGTAAATGTGGCTATTGTCATGTTCAAGTAACCAGTCTGAGATGATTAGCGCTTCAGGACATGGCATGTTATCCTGCTGGAACTAGCCCTGATCAGTGTGAATTGTAGCCTCAGTTTCCTGTTCTCAGCTGACAGGAGCGGCACCCGGTGTGCTCTTCTGCTGCTGTAGCCCATCCGCCTCAAGGTTGGCCGTGTTGTGTGTTCAGAGATGCTCTTCTGCAGAGCTCGGTTGTAGCGAGTGCTTATTTGAGTTACTGTTGCCTTTCTATCAGCTGGAACCAGTCTGGCCATTCTCCTCTGACCTCTGACCCACAGAACTGCCAATCACTGGATATTTCCTCTGTGTCGGATCATTCTCTGTAAACCCTAGAGATGGTTGTGCCTGAAAATCCCAGTAGATCAGCAGTTTCTGAAATACTCAGCCACGTTCAAAGTCTCTTAAATCCCCTTTCTACCCCATTCTGATGCTCAATTTGACCTGCCGCAGATCCTCTTGATCATGTCTACATGCCTAAATGCAGTGAGCTGCTGCCCTGTGATTGGCTGATCAGACATTAGTTTTCGACAGGTGTACCTAATAAAGTGGCCGGTGAGTGTGTAAACAGTGGCTCTGTGTTGTTGACGGTTTGTCTCCATCAAGTGTGTGAATAATGTGCAGGTTAGTGTATACTCCATCAGCTGCGTCTCTGTCAGATCAGTGTTCAGACTCGGTGTGTGTTTCCTCTTTCACAGATGAGGTTGCGAGCGGCATTGAGCTGAAAAGCTGCAGTGCTTCTGTGTTACTCTGAAACTGTAATGACCCAGAATCACTCAGAGCAGCTCATATCTCTCTCTCTCTCTCTCACACACACACACACACACACACACACACACACACACACACACACACACACACTGCAGTCGCTTGCTTCTCTTACACCATACACACCACAGCTACTGCAGCTAATGCACTGGCCTTGCTAACATTAACAGGGATGTGTGTGTGTGTGTGTATGTGTGTGTGTGTGTGTGTGTGTGAAGGGTGATCTGGATCATCTGAAGCACTCTCTGTTCTCTGGGGGTTCACACACATTTGACCTGATGTTTCCACATTGTGTTTTACAGCGTCTTGACTCAGAAGCGTGTCATTATGTTTAGTGTGTGTGTGTGTGTGTGTGTGTGTGTGTGTGTGTCAGCAAGGGTTAAATCAGGGATAATCAGGTGTTGAAGTGTCTGTCTGGCTCTGGGCTGTTTTAATAATACATGGAGGTGCTGACAGGAGAGAGAGAGAGTATGTGTGTGTGTGTGTGTGTGTGTGTGTGTGTGTGTATCCAGCGCTCGGCTCTCTCCAGGTTTAATGATGGTCATTCTGGTCTGTCAGCAGTAAATGACTCTCGTGTGTAAAGTTACAGATTCAGCTTTCTTTCACACACATTCTGTCTCAGTTGTGTGTGTGTGTGTGTAAGTGTGTGTAAATGTGTGTCTATTGATGAGTGTGTGTGTAAGTGTGTGTCTGTGTTTCTAAGTGTTTCTAAGTGTGTGTGTACGTGTGTGAGTGAGGCAGGTGGATCCTCTGGAGCCGTGTCAAACGCTGAGGGCCCTTGTCAGAGTGCAGGGTCTGTTCAGGTCAGATAAGGCAGTTCAGCTGAGACCCTGCAGAGATCTGAGCTCACACTGCAGACGCCACCGCTGCCTCACTCACTCCCTCACTCCCTCACTCCCTCACTCACTCACTCCCTCCCTCACTCCCTCACTCCCTCACTCACTCACTCACTCACTCACTCACTCACTCACTCACTCACTCACTCACTCACTCACTCACTCCCTCCCTCCCTCCCTCCCTCCCTTCCTTCCTCCCTCACTCCCTCACTCCCTCCCTTCCTCCCTCACTCCCTCACTAACTCCCTCACTCACTCACTCACTCACTCACTCCCTCACTCACTCACTCACTCACTCACTCACTCCCTCCCTCCCTCACTCCCTCACTCACTCACTCCCTCACTCACTCACTCACTCCCTCACTCCCTCCCTCACTCCCTCACTCACTCCCTCACTCACTCAATCCCTCCCTCACTCCCTCACTCACTCACTCACTCCCTCACTCACTCACTCACTCCCTCACTCCCTCACTTACTCACTCACTCCCTCACTCCCTCACTCACTCACTCACTCACTCACTCCCTCCCTCACTCACTCACTCACTCCCTCACTCACTCACTCCCTCACTCCCTCCCTCACTCCCTCACTCACTCCCTCACTCCCTCACTCACTCACTCACTCCCTCACTCCCTCACTCACTCCCTCACTCCCTCACTTACTCACTCACTCACTCACTCACCCGTGATCTGCTTGTCCTCCATGTCTGTTCTTCAGATGAGGCAGTGTTTCCTCCAGTTTGACTGATATATGTTACACACACACACACACACACACACACACACACACACTGATGTGTATCTCCTCGTCAGTGTCTCCTGCTCTGTCACGCTCGCGCGCCTCTCGTTAGCACAGAAGCATTTAATTAAATTTAATATTGATCACATGGGATTGACGTTACTATGGTTACACAGAGCGGCGTTTCTGCTGAGGCTGCGCGAATATCCAGCGCTAATGCTGGAGTCACTGACACGTCTCTTTCCCAGCCATCACCGCGAGCACACACACACACACACACACACACACACACCTGTGGTGAATGCTAATGCTGATTCTCTGTGGACTGCTGCAGCGCTGGTGTGTGTTCACTGATCACATCTGACACACACACACACACACACACACACACACACACACACACACATACACACACACACACACACACACACAGACACTGCTGCTGGACGACAGCACAGGAAGTTGAGGAGGGTGGTGTGATGTGTTTCCTGCACCGCTGTGCTAACACACACTCTCCACCAACACACAGAGCCTCTCTCATGGCTGTAGTGGCAGCGGCTCGTCTCCGTCTGCTGTGGAGACTCATTAATCATCTCTGACATGTCAAGAGGAGAGTGTGAGGTCCGGACGGCCTTCAGCAGCTCACACCAGCACTCACAGACTGCTCCAGCTAATAAACACTCATGTGGAGTTACTGCATACACACACACAGACACACACACAGACACACAGACACACAGACACACACACACACACACACACACACACACACACACACACACACACACAGACACACACACAGACACACACACACACACACACACACACACACACACACACACACACACACACACACACACACACACACACACACACACACACAGACACACAGACACACACACAGACACACACAGACACACACACACACACACACACACACACACACACACACACACACACACACACACACACACACACACAGAAAAGAAATGAAGATGTTATGAAGATGTCTGATTTGGGGCGGAAGCCCGTTCCAGAGTTTTGGGGTGACAACAGCAAAAGCCCGATCCCCACTTCGCTTACACTGGGACCTTGGTATAGACTGAATGTGTATGTGTTTGTGTGTGTGTGAAGAGTGTGTGCGTGGATAAAGAAATGTGTGTGCCCTGGGGCCCCTCACTTTCAACATCAGACCCCCGGGGCCCCTCACTCTCAGCATCAGACCCCCGGGGCCCCTCACTCTCAGCATCAGACCCCCGGGGCCCCTCACTCTCAGCATCAGACCCCCGGGGCCCCTCACTCTCAGCATCAGACCCCCGGGGCCCCTCACTCTCAGCATCAGACCCCCCGGGCCCCTCACTCTCAGCATCAGACCCCACGGGCCCCTCACTCTCAGCATCAGACCCCACGGGCCCCTCACTCTCAGCATCAGACCCCCCGGGGCCCCTCACTCTCAGCATCAGACCCCTCCAGGGGTCCCTCCAGAGCTCAGTGTGCTGCTGGTCTCCTCAGATGTGGTCTCCTCAGATGCAGTCTTCCTCTCTCTCTGCTGTGTTCAGCTCATGTGACGTCTGCATCTGTGATCAGATTATATAAGCAGCGTCTGCCCTGGAGATCTGTGGCCCTGTTTCAGCGCTCACTTTAAAAACAAGCAGGAGAAGAGGATGAGGAGGAGAAGGAGATCAAGAGTGTCTGACAGCAGCTCTCTAGAGCGTCACGTCAGGATACATGTGTGTGTGTTTGTTTACCAGAGAGCCACTGTTATGTGTCGTCATGGTTACCGAGAGCAGAGAAACAAACCCACTCCTGTTCATCTGCTGGTTCTGCTCTCACAGC
>NC_141031.1:48542500-48545000 GCF_052040795.2 Danio rerio
CACGATCATCATCATCATCATCACGATCATCATCATCATCATCATCTTTATCATCTTCATCCTCATCTTCATCCTCATCTTTATCCGCATCATCATCATCATCAGCATCATCTTCATCTTCATCATCACCATCACCATCATCATCATCATCATCATTATCAGCATCATCATCATCATCATCATCAGCATCATCATCATCATCATCATCATCATCATCAGCATCATCATCAGCATCATCATCATCATCATCATTATCAGCATCATCATCATCATCATCATCAGCATCATCAGCATCATCATCATCATCATCATCATCATCATCATCATCAGCATCATCATCAGCATCATCATCATAGGCTGTATGGTGGCACAGTGGGTAGCAAAATGAATGAATCATTATCATCATCCTCTTCCTCCCCCTTCTCCTCCTCCTCATCTTCATCTTCAACCTCATCTTCATCATCTTTATCCTCATCTTCATCCTCATCTTCAACCTTATCTTCATTATCATCCTCATCATCATCCTCATCATCATCATCCTCCTCCTCATCATCATCTTCATCTTCAAACTCATCTTCATCATCATCCTCATCTTCATCCTCATCATCGTCCTCCTCCTCACCATCTTCATCTTCAACCTCATCTTCATCATTTTCATCATCTTCATCATCTTCATCATCATCCTCATCTTCATCATCTTCATCATCTTCATCATCATCCTCATCTTCATCATCTTCATCATCTTCATCATCATCCTCATCTTCATCATCTTCATCATCTTCATCATCATCCTCATCTTCATCATCTTCATCATCTTCATCATCATCCTCATCTTTATCCTCATCTTCATTCTCATCATCATCCTCATCTTCATCCTCATCCTCATCTTCATCCTCATCATCGTCCTCCTCCTCACCATCTTCATCTTCAACCTCATCTTCATCATCTTCATCATCTTCATCATCTTCATCCTCATCTTCATCATCATCCTCATCTTCATCATCTTCATCATCTTCATCATCATCCTCATCTTTATCCTCATCTTCATTCTCATCATCATCCTCATCTTCATCATCATCCTCATCTTCATCCTCATCATCGTCCTCCTCCTCACCATCTTCATCTTCAACCTCATCTTCATCATTTTCATCATCTTCATCATCTTCATCCTCATCTTCATCATCATCCTCATCTTCATCATCTTCATCATCTTCATCATCATCCTCATCTTTATCCTCATCTTCATTCTCATCATCATCCTCATCCTCATCTTCACCATCATCCATATCATCATCCTCTTCATCATCATCCTCATCTTAATCCTCATCTTTATCATCTTCATTATCAACTTCATCAACATCTTCATCTTCTTCATCATCATCCTCATCGTCATCTCCATCAGTGTCCTCGGCTGCTCTGAGCCACTGTTCCTCCAGTCCTGGGTTTATTATTAGTATAATGTAATATAAGGGTGGTGTGATGCTGCAGCTCAGGGTGGACGAACGCTTTACTGTCAATTCATGAACACTCAGACCACAGAGGATGAGGAGGAGGAGGGTGAGAAGGAGGAGGAAGAGGATGATGAGGAGAATGAGGAGGAGGAGGAAGAGAAGGAGGAGGAAGAGGACGAGGAGGATGATGATGATGATGAGGAGGAATCTGTCACTGACACAGATCAGCACATCACACCATCATGAATGATGTTTAGAGGAGAAACGCACACGCACACGCACACGCACACGCACGCACACACACACACACACACACACGCAAACGCAAACACAAACACACACACGCACACCCACACACAAACACAAACACAAACACACACACACAGACGTGCTGCAGTAGGGTAATTAACTGAGATGATCATGTTTTCAGCATCTTCATAGTTCTATAGTTCTGCAATCAGACTTAATTAGTTACCCCCCCCCCCCCCACCCGGAGAACTGGCTGCCACGGCAACAGCCCCCTCCGTCTCCATAGCAACAGAGAGACGTAACACTTTAATATGTGTGTTTCTGCCGTCAGAGTCTGTAAATGTCACCTGCAGCAATATCCACACACACACACACACACAAAACATGAGCACAAACACACACTCTCTCTCTCTCTGTAACGCTGTGTGTGTGTGTGTGTGTGTGTGTGTTTGTCCTCAGTGGACGGCTGCACGGACTGGTCAGTGGATTATCTGCGGTACCGGGTTCTCCTTGGCGAGCCGGTGAGGATTAAGTGTGCCTTATTCTACGGCTACATCCGTGCCAACTACACACACGCCCAGAGCGCCGGGCTCAGCCTGATGTGGTACCGCAGCGCCACACACACCGACCACGAGGAGCCCATCACACTCGACGGCACGCGCACGCTCAAGGAGGAGGACGCCCTGTGGTTCAGACCCGCACAACTGCAGGACAGCGGACACTACTCCTGTGTGCTGAGGTACAGCGCTGTGTGTGTGTGTGTGTGTGTGTGTGTGTGTGCTGTCTGCTGGCGTGGATTC
>NC_141031.1:48550000-48552500 GCF_052040795.2 Danio rerio
GTCTCCTTCACTGAGGGTATAGTGTCTCCTTCACTGACGGTATAGTGTCTCCTTCACTGAGGGTATAGTGTCTCCTTCACTGACGGTATAGTGTCTCCTTCACTGACGGTATAGTGTCTCCTTCACTGACGGTATAGTGTCTCCTTCACTGACGGTATAGTGTCTCCTTCACTGACGGTATAGTGTCTCCTTCACTGACGGTATAGTGTCTCCTTCACTGACGGTATAGTGTCTCCTTCACTGACGGTATAATGTCTCCTTCACTGACGGTATAGTGTCTCCTTCACTGACGGTATAGGAGTAATCTTCCTCTTAACTTTAGATCATGTGACCCGCCGCGGAATCGGAGCTGAATTTCTCCTAATGTGTGTTACTGCTCTGAGTGCTGCAGTGTGTCCGTCTGTTGTGTATTGTTGTTCTGGTGCTGTAATTGTGTTTACAGTTTCGTCCGATTTTGACAATGTCAAAAAATTTTTTTGAACCACTTTGGTCAACTTGTGTTGTTTTTTTTTGTGTGCTCGAAAAATACAGTCTTTTGTCTTGTGTGTCAATGTGTGTGTGTGTGTGTCAGTGTGTGTCTGTGTGTGTGTCAGTGTGTGTCTGTGTGTCAGTGTGTGTATGTTATATTGTGTGCTGGCGTGTGTGTCGGTGTGTGTGCTGGTGTGTGTGTCAGTGTGCGGGTGTGTGTGTGCTGGTGTGTGTGTCAGTGTGCGTGTGTGTGTGTGTGTGCTGGGGTGTGTGGGGTTAGTGATGAAGCAGCACTTTGCTCTCAGCTCAGAGTAGTGTTTAATAAATGAGTGTGAGGTGGAGAATGTCTGATGTGGTTATATTTAGAGCTCATTAGTGCGGCTCGGCCAAATGAAGGGCTGTTTTTAAAGTGGTCTTCATTAATTACACAGATCCTCCGTCCTGATGGAGTGAGAGAGGAGTTCTGCTTTCTGAGAATCATATTCAGGTCAGAGAGATCACAGCGAGAGTCGCACGCCATTCCCACAGACCACATCTACATCCTCAACATCTGCTTCTGGAAGAGCTCATATGAAGAGTTCATGCATGAAGATTCTGTCAGTGCGCTGTGTGTGTGTGTGTGTGTGTGTGTGTGTGTGTGTGTGTGTGTGTGTGTGCGTGTGCTGGATAAAGTGTCCTGCTGATCCAGGTACAGTCCGCTGAAGACTCTGTCAAACACAGTCAGGCCAGTCCTGCTCCGTCTGCTTTTCATGATGTATTTTCCAGTCCACACTCACCCTGAAGACCAGCAAGTGTCTCCAGTACACCAGCAGACCAAGCAGAAGCAGACATGGGCTGCTCACTGAACATGCTGATCTGGGACCAGTGGGCTGAGGCGTCTGACTGTCCTTTGGTCAGCTTTTGGACACTGTGTGTGTGTGTGTTTGTGTATGGGTGTTTTCCAGTACTTGGTTGTAGCTGGAAGGGAATCCCCTGTATAAAACATAGACTGGTATAGTGGGCGGTTCATTCTGCTGTGGCCATCCTTGAAATAGAGACTAAGATGAACAGAAAATAATTGAATGGCCTAACAGGACTGTTTGCAGAGGAACTGTACATCAGGGTTGTTGTGCGGGCACAGAGAGCATCAGTAAACACATTGCTCACAGCGTCCTAAACACACTGATTATTTTAAAATGCACAAATAAATGTGTTAATCGAGCTGGTGTTAGTCTGGTAGTGTAGTCTAGCTTAGTGTGCTCTGAATGAAGGCTATTCTGGATGTGGATAGCTGTCGATGGTTTGCTGAAGCTGGTGTAGCTGAGCTGTTGTGTTGGTCTGAGTGAGTTTAGCAGCTCTTCAGAGTCACGCTGGAGTCAACACTGTGTGAACTGAAGGAAACCAGGCTTCAGCACTGCACAGTGTGTGTTAGTGGATGAGGAAACCACATTATATCATTCTGAAATCAGGTGTATTGATGAGGTTAGAGATGTTTTATAGAGCAGACAGTGTATAATGGCGATCCCCTCACATTCCTCACATTCCCTTTAATCCGCTCACAGACAGCACTCGGCACAGGTCCACACGTCAGTCGGGGAATCAAAGGCCATTTGATGTGCTGGCTGCACCTTCAGTTCTGTGTAATGAATATCTTCACTAGCAGAGGTTCATAGAGGATGTGTGTGTGTGTGTGTGTGTGTTGGGGGGGGGGGGGTCCATTCTGTCCATTCAGTCTTTAATGATGGTTACACTTTCCTTTTCGCTATATAAATCACTGTGTGTGTGTGTGTATGTGTGTGTGTGTGTGTGTTTGAGCAGTGACTTCCATTGGTTGTTGTTCTCCTGAGCGCAGAGGCCAGCTGTGATTAGTTGTAAGGCTGTGGGTGTGGCCATGGGCGGGGCTTAACATGATTGCTGCAGCTCCAGATTATGAGCTGTTTCCATGCAGATATTCTCTGAGCTCAGTGATGTTGCTGAGTGTTGCTCTGTTACACGTGTTCATCGTCTCCGTGTCCTCCGCTCGCTCTGCTGTGTTAACTGAATGTGTGTAAAT
>NC_141031.1:48562500-48572500 GCF_052040795.2 Danio rerio
CACGCCTGCACACGCCTGCACACGCCTGCACACGCCTGCACACACATGCACACACATGCACACACATGCACACACCTGCACACACCTGCACACGCCTGCACACGCCTGCACACGCCTGCACACGCCTGCACACGCCTGCACACGCCTGCACACGCCTACACACGCCTGCACACACCTACACACACCTACACACACCTACACACACCTGCACACACCTGCACACGCCTGCACACGCCTGCACAAGCCTGCACACACCTGCACACACCTGCACACGCCTGCACACGCCTGCACACACCTGCACACACCTGCACACACCTGCACACACCTGCACACACCTACACACACCTGCACACGCCTGCACACGCCTGCACACGCCTGCACACGCCTGCACAAGCCTGCACACGCCTGCACACACCTGCACACAACCAATGGTATTCTACATTGTGGACCCATAGATGAAGATGATGATCTGGTGTGTTCTGAAGCGCGTTGTGTTTGGACAGATATTACACATCTCTAAACACAATCACCTGACTGCCGAGGTGTGTGTGTGTGTGTGTGTGTGTGTGTGTGTGTGTGTGTGTGTGTGTGTGTGTGTGTGTGTGTGTGTGTGTGTGTGTGTGTGTGTGTGTGTGTGTGTGTGTGTGTGAGAGAGTGCTGTGATCCGCGTGTCAGCACACACAGGTCTCAGGTCAGTGTTCAGTCTGTTAAACTGCAGTGACCCTCACAGACTGGTCGGACCGTTCTCTTCAGTGTACAGGAGGACAGTGTGGACATGTTTTGAACTCTCTCCTCTTTGCTCTCGGTCTTCTCATGTACATCTTTATTTCTTTAGTCTAGTTTTCATTAGCAGCCCCTGATCATCTGTCTGTGTGTATGAATGGGATGTGGACTCTTCGTTCCCTCACTCGTCTGTGTTTCTCTGCTCAGTGTTTTAATGATCCTCTCTGCTGGATCTGCACCGATGGAGGCCGACACAGACAAAACACAATTAACACGCCATAGAGACCCGATTAACTGAGATTAGCTCCAATCCTCCTATTCATTCATGAACACAAACACCCCCACATGCACCGACACGCTCTCATCTGCTGCGTTTATGAAGATGGCAGCTGTTCTGAGAGCTGTACAGGCAGACGTGCTCCTCATTCAGCCATTTATCATACACATTATGAGCTTCAATGAAACTGTTCAGTAATCAGTTACTGAAACAAACATGAGCACACAACACTACAGTACCCTGAGGGACAAACCCCTCCTGCATCATTCCACTAAACATCTACAGCCAGCTCATCTTCAGCCTGTGTTTGGTGTGTTCTGATGGAGATGGAGCTGTTCTTGCTGAATCACTGTGTGTGTGTGTGTGTGTGTGTGTGATGACGCGGTGGAGGATGCGTTTGTTTAATGTGTGCATCTGAAGGAGAGCGGAGAGGTGTGGAGCCACAGCGCCCCCTGCTGGAGGTTATTTATTCCTACAGACGCTGCTTTACGGCTGAACATCTGTGTGTGTGTGTGTGTGTGTGTGTGTGTGTGTGTGTGTGTGTGTGTGTGTGTGAGGACCTGCAGGAGTTCAGACTGATAGCGTCTACATGTGAATGTTCTTGTGTGTTTACTGCACATTAGACTATCATTATTAGGGGTGTAGCTACCCGGGGGGACAGGGAGGAATGTCCCCCTCTCTTTTAGAGCCAGACCATTTAGAAGGAGTTGATTAATAATTATATGAACGTAAACTTTTGGATGTCATTCAGCTGTCCTCCACACTTTTAAAATATCCGCTGCGCCGCGATTATACATCATTACCTGACTGTGACTGTGTGTGTGTGTAGTCACTATACACTCGCTCAGCTTCTGTTCTGCCATTTAGAGATGGTTGTGTGTTATTGTGTGTGTTGATGGACTGTGGTGTGTGTGTGTGTGTGTGTGTGTGTGTGTGTGTGTGTGCGTGTGCAGGTGGGCCGGTGAACCTGACCTGCCGAGCGTTCTTCGGCTACAGCGGTGACGTCAGTCCGCTCATCTACTGGATGAAGGGAGAGAAGTTCATCGAGGATCTGGACGAAACCCGCATCCGAGAGAGCGAAATCAAGTGAGGATCACTGAAACACACACACACACACACACACACACACACACACACACACACACACACACACACACACACACACACACACACACACACACACACACGCACACGCACACGCATGCACGCACACTCATTGACAAATCTAAAAGGTGGACTGGACCGGTGTGGAGATGATTGGGTGTTTCCCTCCTCACAGGATGGTTCGAGAGCACCTGGGTGAGCAGGAGGTTTCGGTTTCTCTGACAATCGACAGCCTGCAGGAGGAAGACCTGGGCAACTACAGCTGCTATGTGGAGAACGGACACGGCAGACGACACGCCATTATCCAGCTCAGCAGGAGGGGTGAGACACACACACACACACACACACAGATATAGTAAGGTGTGTGTGTGTGTGTGTGTGTGTGTGTGTGTGTATACAGCGTTATTCCTGCTTCACTAGTGAGCAGCAGATGATGTTCAGCAGGTGTCTGATCTGGTCTGATCTGAGTTCAGCAGCTGCAGGGTCTGGTGTCTGTCAGACAGCTGCTGCATAGCTCTGCTGCCGTGATGGAGCGGTCAGGGTCGAGTCCTGTCAGCTGTATAGGAGGATGGAGGTGTCTCTGTGGATGGAGCTGCTCTGATGGAGTTCTGCCTGTTTGGTGTAGGAGGGTGGAGGTGTGTCTGTGGATATGGACTGTTCTGCTGTGTCCTGATGAAGCCAGAGCTGGGCCTTTCAGCAGTCTCGTGAAGGCCTGAACTCCTGTCTTGTTAAGGTGTAGGTGATCATACATGTGCAGGGGCTCCATGTCTTGATGGCAGGTCAGGTCAATACTGGGAATCAGCATGGCATCTGCTCTTTGTTTTCCTGTAGGGATTCAGTCTTGTTTTAGGGTCATCGTGTGGTTTTTCAGCTGTCGCGCTTCATTGGTGTCTTTTCAGTGGGATAGTGTTAACTCTTTAAGTTCTTCCACATCTGTTTCTAGGACTGAGAGTTTCTTTTATTCTTGACACTGGAGACTGAACTAGGAGAGCTGCAGCTGCTGTCTGCTATTGGGTGTCTTGAACAGAACAGTTTGATGGAGTTTCTGTTCAATCCTGTTTGAGACTTGCATTCAGCGGTGTCTGATTTTTAGTTTGTGAAAGTCGATTATAAATGTTTGAAGGATGGACTCTGAGTCCTGGATCATGGCAGTGCCATTGTGGTATAAGTTTAGAGAAAGGCTTTCTGGTTCCTCATTCTCTTCAGCATCTTTGGATACTAGGATTTGTTTCCCTTTGCAGATCCCTTTTTTTGAGGTAAAGGTGACATGTTAGCAGAAAGCGGCATGCCATAATGGTCTGTTTTCAGTGTAAAAGAGCAGGTTGTTGAGTTTACTGTGCTCAGAGTGTGCAAACAGTGTTTGAGGTCTCTCCTTGCTCTGCTTGTGCCGGTGGAGCGGTTTACAGTGTTCAGAGCTCTTCTGAGGGGGCGGGGCCTGCATGCTGCAGTGGCCATTGCTGACTTTAAAATGTAAACAAGCACTGGGAAAACGGCCACTTTGTTTACTTTTGCTTTTCTGTGAATTCTATACAGATCAAAATATCATGAAAAAAGGAAATATTGATAGAAATCTGTGTGTAAAGTTTAAAAACAAGAAACCAAAACCAAAATGAGCATCTTCATTAATGCTGCCATGTTGAGAAAAAAAATAAAAATAAAGACAAAATAATTAATGTTGAATGTTTTCAGATTGCCTTCATTCATTTCTTCATTTGAAGACTGATGTTTAATGTCCTCTTTGGGTTTCTCTGAGGATGTGTTCTGGGACTGATTTGTTGCAGCTCTTTGCTCGGGAAAGTTCCTCTCTGAGGCAGTTATGTGCTCCTTTTGGCTTTCAACTGCTGCTTTTTCATGCTTTAATTCAGTTAAATGTAGTTGTAAGATGTCTTCTTATTTAAAAATTGTCAGAACTAATGTCTGATCTAATAAAATAATACATAATAAGTAATATTAAGTGAAATGTGGAATAATCAGGAGCTCATCTGCTCTCTCTCTCTCTCTCTCTCTCTCAGCAGAGCTGATGTATACAGTGGAGCTGGCTGGAGGTTTGGGAGCCATTCTGTTGATGTTGATATTTTTGGTGTCCCTCTATAAGTGTTACAGAATTGAACTCATGCTCTTCTACAGAAATCACTTCGGCAGTGAGGATGTGGATGGAGGTAAGAAATACAAGAAACAACTTTAATAAGTCTGGATAGAATAAGTTTTTCCCTAAAGAGACACGAGGATTAGATAATTGTGGAACATTTTTTTAGCATTGTCTATATGGCTTATAAGCATTACCCAATAGGCCTTCTGCCAACCTAAACACTTCAGTCAGGATCACCTTCATCAATTAATTCACGAAGTATTAAACATGTAGTTGGTGTTGGTGGTGTGGTTCTGTTCTGGATGGAGCAGTCAAACCCCATACAGAACAGATCCAGTTACAGTTGAACAGTTACAGTTACTGCAACTTAATTCTGCACAGTTACTCAAACTCATAGTGAATTACACACACGCACGCACGCACGCATGCACACACACTCAACAAAGGCGATTAGTATCAGTAGCTGAACTGCGAAGAGAATAATGAAGCTGCTGCTCAGAATCAGAAATGCTGCCGTGGTTATGAATTATGAATATGTGTAGTTTGGTGATGGATAGTGTCATCGTAATTCTCCATTGTGTTTCAGAAAATAAAGATTATGATGCTTACGTGTCCTACACTAAAGTGGACCCGGACCAGTGGAGTCAGGAAACCCGAGAGGAAGAACACTTTGCTCTGGAGATTCTGCCAGACATGCTGGAAAAGCATTATGGGTATAAACTCTTCATTCCTGACAGGGACTTGATCCCGACCGGAAGTAAGTTGCATTGGCTGAATGTGTGAGTAAACGTGTGTTATGTTGTGTTCCTGCAACCACATCCTAATGAATGTTGTGTGGAGGAAAAGCTCATCTTCATCATCAGCATCATCTCTTATCTCCAGTTAAGCTGTGGTTTTGTTTGATCTGTGATTCGGCTCTCCCTCAATTCAAAGTAGGAATCACTGTTTGTGTGAGAGTTATTAGGCTGGCTTGTGTAGCAAGCCAGACTACTGTTATCCTATTAAACTTATTATTATTATTATTCTATATTATTCTTCTTCTGAGACTAAAAATTAAACTCTATCTCCACCTAGGCCATTCAAGCTATGACCATCAAACTTGGGTCAGACCTCCGAACTATTCTGACTCGAGTTGCTATATCCTTTCCGACTGATCCGACTTTCGGTTTCCCAAAAAACGTCCCGGGACCGTCGGAAAAATCCCATAGACGTAACATTGGATCAAACTTTGTGACCTCATAACTCCGCATCAGAATGTCACACAGACTTCTAACTGGGCTCATTTAACTCAGACTATCAAACTGCCAATGACTGATCACCTTTAAACTTTCTGGCCACGCCCTAGCAACCACTTTTGGACCCTAGAAACCGTCCCATAGACTTCCATTGCAAAAGACTCTCATTGACTTTACATGGGATCAAACTTTGTGAGCTCATAACTCTGCATCAGACTGTCCTACAGACTAATGGCTAGGCTCATTTAACTCAGTCTAGCCAGCAGCCAATCACCGATGGCCTTTTAATTTTCTAGCCACACCCTAACAACCAGATACTGCACCCTAGCAACTGTCCCATAGACTGCAATTAAAGAGGTTCAGACTGATATTGTCATGCTGCAGTGTGATAGAGACATGGGGGTTGTGTTTAACTGTTCATACAGGCAAGAAGCTTTGATACATCATCAGTCTAAGCTGTCAATCAACTCCATAGCAACAAAACAGACTAACCTAGCAACGATATAACAGCAGCTATATCTCAGCATCAGAACATCGTAGAGAGGCGGGGGTTGGCTTGTTTGACTCATGCTCGCACACCATCTATCTATCTATCTATCTATCTATCTATCTATCTATCTATCTATCTATCTATCTATCTATCTATCTATCTATCTATCTATCTATCTATCTATCTATCTACCTTTATCTATCTACCTCTACCTATCTATCTATCTATCTATCTGTCTGTCTGTCTGTCTGTCTGTCTGTCTGTCTGTCTGTCTGTCTGTCTGTCTGTCTCTATCTATCTATCTATCTATCTATCTATCTATCTATCTATCTATCTATCTATCTATCTATCTATCTATCTATCTATCTATCTATCTACCCTATCTACTCTATCTATCTATCTGTCTGTCTGTCTGTCTGTCTGTCTGTCTGTCTGTCTGTCTCTATCTATCTATCTATCTATCTATCTATCTATCTATCTATCTATCTATCTATCTATCTATCTATCTATCATGCTAACAACATGCTAATTCATGCTAGAATCATGCTAACAACATGCTAATTCATGCTAGAATCATGCTAGTCACATGCTAATTCATGCTAGAATCATGCTAGTCACATGCTAATTCATGCTACAATCATGCTAGTCACATGCTAATTCATGCTAGTATCATGCTAACAACATGCTAATTCATGCTAGAATCATGCTAATTTATGCTAAAATCATGCTAGTAACATGCTAATCCATGCTAGAATCATGCTAACAACATGCTAATTCATGCTAGATTCATGCTAGTAACATGCTAATTCATGCTAGAATCATGCTAATTCATGCTAGCATCGTGCTAACAACATGCTAATTCATGCTAGAATCATGCTAGTAACATGCTAATTCATGCTAGAATCATGCTAACAACATGCTAATTCATGCTAGAATCATGCTAATAACATGCTAATTCATGCTAGAATCATGCTAACAACATGCTAATTCATGCTAGAATCATGCTAGTAACATGCTAATTCATGCTAGAATCATGCTAACAACATGCTAATTCATGCTAGAATCATGCTAGTGAAATGCTAATTCATGCTAGAATCATGCTAACAACATGCTAATTCATGCTAGAATCATGCTAGTAACATGCTAATTCATGTTAGAATCATGCTAACAACATGCTAATTCATGCTAGAATCATGCTAATAACGTGCTAAATCATGCTAGAATCATGCTAGTAACATGCTAATTCATGTTAGAATCATGCTAACAACATGCTAATTCATGCTAGAATCATGCTTGTAACATGCTAATTTATGCTAGAAGCATGCTAACAACATGCTAATTTATGCTAGAATCATGCTAGTAGCATGCTATTTCATGCTAGAATCTTGTTAGTAACATGCTAAATCATGCTAGAATCATGCTAACAACATGCTAATTCATGCTAGAATCATGCTAACAACATGCTAATTCATGCTAGAATTGTGCTAATTCATGCTAAAATCTTGCTAGTAACATGCTAATGCATGCTAGAATCATGTTAGTAACATGCTAATTCATGCTAGAATCATGCTAACAACATGCTAATTCATGCTAGAATCATGCTAGTAACATGCTAATTCATGTTAGAATCATGCTAATAACGTGCTAATTCATGCTAGAATCATGCTAGTAACATGCTAATTCATGTTAGAATCATGCTAACAACGTGCTAATTCATGCTATAATCATGCTAGTAACATGATAATTCATGCTAGAAGCATGCTAACAACATGCTAATTTATGCTAGAATCATGCTAGTAGCATGCTAATTCATGCTAGAATCTTGCTAGTAACATGCTAAATCATGCTGGAATCATGCTAACAACATGCTAATTCATGCTAGAATCATGCTAACAACATGCTAATTCATGCTAGAATCATGCTAGTAACATGCTAATTCATGCTAGAATCGTGCTAACAACATCCTAATTCATGTTAAAATCATGCTAACAACATGCTAATTATTGCTAAAATCATGCTAGTAACATGCTAATTCATGCTAAAATCATACTAGTAACATGCTAATTCATGCTAGAATCATGCTAACAACATGCTATTTCACGTTAAAATCATGGTAATAACATGCTAATCTATCTATCTATCTATCTATCTATCTATCTATCTATCTATCTATCTATCTATCTATCTATCTATCTATCTATCTATCTATCTATCTATCTATCTTTTCATACTTTTTAAAACTGTTTAAACTAAATAAACTATTACCGTCAGACTTTCACAAGCCAGCCTCAAAGTTTGTTCTCAAACTTTAAGAATCTAGTTATTATTAGGCTGGCTTGTGTAGCAAGCCAGACTACTGTTATCCTATTAAACTTATTATTATTTTTCTATATTATTCTTCTTCTGAGACTAAAAATTAAACTCTATCTCCTCCTAGGCCATTCAAGCTATGACCATCAAACTTGGGTCAGACCTCCGAACTATTCTGACTCGAGTTGCTATATCCTTTCCGACTGATCCGACTTTCGGTTTCCCGAAAAACGTCCCGGGACCGTCGGAAAAATCCCATAGACGTAACATTGGATCAATCTTTGTGACCTCATAACTCCGCATCAGAATGTCACACAGACTTCTAACTGGGCTCATTTAACTCAGACTATCAAACTGCCAATGACTGATCACCTTTAAACTTTCTGGCCACGCCCTAGCAACCACTTTTGGACCCTAGAAACCGTCCCATAGACTTCCATTGCAAAAGACTCTCATTGACTTTACATGGGATCAAACTTTGTGAGCTCATAACTCTGCATCAGACTGTCCTACAGACTAATGGCTAGGCTCATTTAACTCAGTCTAGCCAGCAGCCAATCACCGATGGCCTTTTAACTTTCTAGCCACACCCTAACAACCAGATACTGCACCCTAGCAACTGTCCCATAGACTGCAATTAAAGAGGTTCAGACTGATATTGTCATGCTGCAGTGTGATAGAGACATGGGGGTTGTGTTTAACTGTTCATACTGGCAAGAAGCTTTGATACATCATCAGTCTAAGCTGTCAATCAACTCCATAGCAACAAAACAGACTAACCTAGCAACGATATGGCACCAGCTATATCTTAGCATCAGAACATCGTAGAGAGGCGGGGGTTGGCTTGTTTGACTCATGCTCTTACACCATCTATCTATCTATCTATCTATCTATCTATCTATCTATCTATCTATCTATCTATCTATCTATCTATCTATCTATCTATCTATCTATCTATCTATCTATCTATCTATCTTTATCTACCTCTACCTATCTATCTATCTATCTATCTATCTATCTATCTATCTGTCTGTCTGTCTGTCTGTCTGTCTGTCTGTCTGTCTGTCTGTCTCTATCTATCTATCTATCTATCTATCTATCTATCTATCTATCTATCTATCTATCTATCTATCTATCTATCTATCTATCTATCTATCTATCTATCTACCTCTATCTATCTATATATCTATCTATCTATCTACCTCTACCTATCTATCTATCTATCTATCTATCTATCTATCTATCTATCTATCTATCTATCTATCTATCTATCTATCTATCTATCTATCTATCTATCTATCTATCTATCTATCTATCTATCCATCATGCTAACAACATGCTAATTCATGCTAGAATCATGCTAGTTACATGCTAATTCATGCTAGAATCATGCTAGTCACATGCTAATTCATGCTAGAATCATGCTAGTCACATGCTAAATTATGCTAGAATCATGCTAACAACATGCTAATTCATGCTAGAATCATGCTAATTTATGCTAAAATCATGCTAGTAACATGCTAATCCATGCTAGAATCATGCTAACAACATGCTAATTCATGCTAGATTCATGCTAGTAACATGCTAATTCATGCTAGAATCATGCTAACAACATGCTAATTCATGCTAGAATCATGCTAGTCACATGCTAATTCATGCTAGAATCATGCTAACAACATGCTAATTCATGCTAGAATCATGCTAATTTATGCTAAAATCATGCTAGTAACATGCTAATCCATGCTAGAATAATGCTAACAACATGCTAATTC
>NC_141031.1:48580000-48585000 GCF_052040795.2 Danio rerio
TGCTAGTAACATGCTAATTCATGCTAGAATCATGCTAACAACATGCTAATTCATGCTAAAATCATGCTAACAATATTCTAATTTATGCTAAAATCATGCTAGTAACATGCTAATTCATGCTATAATTGTGCTAGCAACATGCTAATTTATGCTAGAATCATGCTAACAACATGCTAATTCATGCTAAAATCATGCTAACAACTTGGTAATTCACGCTAGAATCATGCTAACAACATGCTAATTCACGTTAGAATCATGCTAATACCATGCTAATCTATCTATCTATCTATCTATCTATCTATCTATCTATCTATCTATCTATCTATCTATCTATCAATCTTTTCATACTTTTAAAAACTGTTTAAACTAAATTAACTATTACCGTCAGGCTTTCACAAGCCAGCCTCAAAGTTTGTTCTCAAACTTTAAGAATCTAGTTATTATTATTATTAGGCTGGCTTGAGAAACAAGCCAGACTACTGAAATCCTATTTAAACTTATTATTTTTTTTATATATTATTAGGCTGGCTTGAGAAACAAGCCAGACTACTGAAATCCTATTTAAACTTATTATTTTTTTTATATATTATTAGGCTGGCTTGTGTAGCAAGCCAGACTACTGTTATCCTATTAAACTTAATATTATTATTATATTTTCTTCTTCTGAGACTAAAAATTAAACTCTATCTCGTCCTAGACCTTTGAAGCTATGACCATCAAACTCGGGTCAGACCTCCGAACTATTCTGACTCGAGTTGCTATATCCTTTCCGACTGATCCGACTTTCGGTTTTCCGAAAAACGTCCCGGGACCGTCGGAAAAATCCCATAGACGTAACATTGGATCAAACTTTGTGACCTCATAACTCCGCATCAGAATGTCACACAGACTTCTAACTGGGCTCATTTAACTCAGACTATCAAACTGCCAATGACTGATCACCTTTAAACTTTCTGGCCACGCCCTAGCAACCACTTTTGGACCCTAGAAACCGTCCCATAGACTTCCATTGCAAAAGACTCTCATTGACTTTACATGGGATCAAACTTTGTGAGCTCATAACTCTGCATCAGACTGTCCTACAGACTAATGGCTGAGCTCATTTAACTCAGTCTAGCCAGCAGCCAATCACTGATGGCCTTTTAACTTTCTAGCCACACCCTAACAACCAGATACTGCTCCCTAGCAACTGTCCCTTAGACTGCCATTAAAGAGGTTCAGACTGATATTGTCATGCTGCAGTGTGATAGAGACATGGGGGTTGTTTTTAACTGTTCATATTGGCAAGAAGCTTTGATACATCATCAGTCTAAGCTGTCAATCAACTCCATAGCAACAAAACAGACTAACCTAGCAACGATATGGCACCAGCTATATCTCAGCATCAGAACATCGTAGAGAGGCGGGGGTTGGCTTGTTTGACTCATGCTCGCACACTATCTATCTATCTATCTATCTATCTATCTATCTATCTATCTATCTATCTATCTATCTATCTACCTTTATCTATCTATCTATCTATCTATCTATCTATCTATCTATCTATCTATCTATCTATCTATCTATCTATCTATCTATCTATCTATCTATCTACCTCTATCTATCTATCTATCTATCTATCTATCTATCTATCTATCTATCCATCATGCTAAGGACATGCTAATTCATGCTAGAATCATGCTAGTTACATGCTAATTTATGCTAAAATCATGCTAGACACATGCTAATTCATACTAGAATCATGCTAACAACATGCTAATTCATGCTAGAATCATGCTAGTCACATGCTAATTCATACTAGAATCATGCTAACAACATGCTAATTCATGCTAGAATCATGCTAGTCACATGCTAGAATCATGGTAACAGCATGCTAATTCATGCTAGAATCATGCTAGTAACATGCTAATTCATGCTAGAATCATGCTAGTCACATGCTAATTTATGCTAAAATCATGCTAGACACATGCTAATTCATACTAGAATCATGCTAACAACATGCTAATTCATGCTAGAATCATGCTAGTCACATGCTAATTCATACTAGAATCATGCTAACAACATGCTAATTCATGCTAGAATCATGCTAGTCACATGCTAGAATCATGCTAACAACATGCTAATTCATGCTAGAATCATGCTAGTAACATGCTAATTCATGCTAGAATCATGCTAGTATCATGCTAATTCATGCTAGCATTGTGCTTACAACATGCTAATTCATGCTAGAATCATGCTAGTAACATGCTAATTCATGCTAGAATCATGCTAACAACATGCTAATTCATGCTAGAATCATGCTAGTCACATGCTAATTCATGCTAGAATCATGCTAACAACATGCTAATTCATGCTAGAATCATGCTAGTAACATGCTATATCATGCTAAAATCATGCTAACAACATGCTAATGCATGCTAGAATCATGCTAACAACATGCTAATTCATGCTAGAATCATGCTAGTGAAATGCTAATTCATGCTAGAATCATGCTAACAACATGCTAATTCATGCTAAAATCATGCTAGTAACATGCTAATTCATTTTAGAATCATGCTAACAACATGCTAATTCATGCTAGAATTATGCTAGTAACATGCTAATTCATGCTAGAAGCATGCTAACAACATGCTAATTTATGCTAGAATCATGCTAGTAGCATACTAATTCATGCTAGAATCTTGCTAGTAACATGCTAAATCATGCTAGAATCATGCTAACAACATGCTAATTCAAGCTAGAATCATGCTAACAACATGCTAATTCATGCTAGAATTGTGCTAATTCATGCTAAAATCATGCTAGTAACATGCTAATTCATGCTAGAATCATGCTAGTAACATGCTAATTCATGCTAGAATCGTGCTAACAACATGCTAATGCATGTTAAATCATGCTAACAACATGCTAATTATTGCTAAAATCATGCTAGAATTGTGCTAATTCACGCTAAAATCATGCTAGTAACATGCTAATTCATGCTAGAATCATGCTAATTCATGCTAGAATCGTGCTAACAACATGCTAATTCATGTTAAAATCATGCTAACAACATGCTAATTATTGCTAAAATCATGCTAGTAACATGCTAATTCATGCTAAAATCATGCTAACAACATGCTAATTCGTGCTAAAATCATGCTAGTAACATGCTAATTCATGCTAGAATCATGCTAACAACATGCTTATTCACGTTAAAATCATGGTAATAACATGCTAATCTATCTATCTATCTATCTATCTATCTATCTATCTATCTATCTATCTATCTATCTATCTATCTATCTATCTATCTTTTCATACTTTTTAAAACTGTTTAAACTAAATAAACTATTACCGTCAGGCTTTCACAAGCCAGCCTCAAAGTTTGTTCTCAAACTTTAAGAATCTAGTTAATATTATTATTCTTCTTCTGAGACTAAAAATTAAACTCTATCTCCACCTAGACCTTTCAAGCTATGACCATCAAACTCGGGTCAGACCTCCGAACTATTCTGACTCGAGTTGCTATATCCTTTCCGACTGATCCGACTTTCGGTTTCCCGAAAAACGTCCCGGGACCGTCGGAAAAATCCCATAGACGTAACATTGGATCAAACTTTGTGACCTCATAACTCCGCATCAGAATGTCACACAGACTTCTAACTGGGCTCATTTAACTCAGACTATCAAACTGCCAATGACTGATCACCTTTAAACTTTCTGGCCACGCCCTAGCAACCACTTTTGGACCCTAGAAACCGTCCCATAGACTTCCATTGCAAAAGACTCTCATTGACTTTACATGGGATCAAACTTTGTGAGCTCATAACTCTGCATCAGACTGTCCTACAGACTAATGATTGAGCTCATTTAATTCAGTCTAGCCAGCAGCCAATCACTGATGGCTTTTTAACCTTCCAGCCACACCCTAACAACCAGATACTGCACCCTAGCAACTGTCCCATAGACTGCCATTAAAGAGGTTCAGACTGATATTGTCATGCTGCAGTGTGATAGAGACATGGGGGTTGTTTTTAACTGTTCATACGGGCAAGAAGCTTTGATACATCATCAGTCTAAGCTGTCAATCAACTCCATAGCAACAAAACAGACTAACCTAGCAACGATATAACAGCAGCTATATCTCAGCATCAGAACATCGTAGAGAGGCGGGGGTTGGCTTGTTTGAATCAGGCTCGCACACCATCTATCTATCTATCTATCTATCTATCTATCTATCTATCTATCTATCTATCTATCTATCTATCTATCTATCTATCTATCTATCTATCTATCTATCTATATATATCTATCTATCTATCTATCTATCTATCTATCTATCTATCTATCTATCTATCTATCTATCTATCTATCTATCTATCTATCTATCTATCTACCTCTATCTATCTATCTATCTATCTATCTATCTATCTATCTATCTATCTATCTATCTATCTATAACTATCTATCTATCTATCTATCTATCTATCTATCTATCTATCTATCTATCTATCTATCTATCTATATCTATCTATCTCTAACTATCTATCTATCTATCTATCTATCTATCTATCTATCTATCTATCTATCTATCTATCTATCTATCTATCTATCTATCTATCTATCTATCTATCTATCTATCTATCTATCTACCTCTATCTATCTATCTATCTATCTATCTATCTATCTATCTATCTATCTCTATCTATCTATCTATCTATCTATCTATTTATCTATCTATCTATCTATATATATCTATCTATCTCTAACTATCTATCTATCTATCTATCTATCTATCTATCTATCTATCTATCTATCTATCTATCTATCTATCTATCTATCTATCTATCTATCTATCTATCTATCTATAACTATCTATCTATCTATCTATCTATCTATCTATCTATCTATCTATCTATCTATCTATCTATCTATCTATCTCTATCTATCTATCTCTATCTATCTATCTATCTATCTATCTATCTATCTATCTCTATCTATCTATCTATCTATCTATC
>NC_141031.1:48590000-48592500 GCF_052040795.2 Danio rerio
CTCATTTAACTCAGACTACCAAACTGCCAATAACTGATGAGCTTTAAACTTTCTAGCCACACCCTAACTACCAGATACTGCACCCTAGCAACAACTGCCCCATAGACTTTTATTGCAAAAGACTGTCATTGACTTAACAATAGATCTAACTTTGTGACCTCAAAACTATCTATCCTTTTTCAAACTGCATTAATCTATCTATCTATCTATCTATCTATCTATCTATCTATCTATCTATCTATCTATCTATCTATCTATCTATCTATCTATCTATCTATCTATCTATCTATCTATCTATCTATCTATAAACTGCTTTAATCTATCTATCTATCTATCTATCTATCTATCTATCTATCTATCTATCTATCTATCTATCTATCTATCTATCTATCTATCTATCTATCTATCTATCTATCTATCTATCTATCTATAAACTGCTTTAATCTATCTATCTATCTATCTATCTATCTATCTATCTATCTATCTATCTATCTATCTATCTATCTATCTATCTATCTATCTATCTATCTATCTATCTATCTACAAACTGCTTTAATCTATCTATCTATCTATCTATCTATCTATCTATCTATCTATCTATCTATCTATCTATCTATCTATCTATCTATCTATCTATCTATCTATCTATTTATCTATAAACTGTTTTTATCTATCTATCTATCTATCTATCTATCTATCTATCTATCTATCTATCTATCTATCTATCTATCTATCTATCTATCTATCTATCTATCTATCTATCTATCTATCATCTATCTATCTATCTATCTATCTATCTATAAACTGCTTTAATCTATCTATCTATCTATCTATCTATCTATCTATCTATCTATCTATCTATCTATCTATCTATCTATCTATCTATCTATCTATCTATCTATCTATAAACTGCTTTAATCTATCTATCTATCTATCTATCTATCTATCTATCTATCTATCTATCTATCTATCTATCTATCTATCTATCTATCTATCTATCTATCTATCTATCTATCTATCTATCTATCTATCTACAAACTGCTTTAATCTATCTATCTATCTATCTATCTATCTATCTATCTATCTATCTATCTATCTATCTATCTATCTATCTATCTATCTATCTATCTATTTATCTATAAACTGTTTTTATCTATCTATCTATCTATCTATCTATCTATCTATCTATCTATCTATCTATCTATCTATCTATCTATCTATCTATCTATCTATCTATCTATCTATCTATCTATAAACTGCTTTAATCTATCTATCTATCTATCTATCTATCTATCTATCTATCTATCTATCTATCTATCTATCTATCTATCTATCTATCTATCTATCTATCTATCTATAAACTGCTTTAATCTATCTATCTATCTATCTATCTATCTATCTATCTATCTATCTATCTACAAACTGCTTTAATCTATCTATCTATCTATCTATCTATCTATCTATCTATCTATCTATCTATCTATCTATCTATCTATCTATCTATCTATCTATCTATCTATCTATCTATAAACTGCTTTAATCTATCTATCTATCTATCTATCTATCTATCTATCTATCTATCTATCTATCTATCTATCTATCTATCTATCTATCTATCTATCTATCTATCTATCTATCTATCTATCTATCTATCTATCTATAAACTGTTTTCATCTATCTATCTATCTATCTATCTATCTATCTATCTATCTATCTATCTATCTATCTATCTATCTATCTATCTATCTATCTATCTATCTATCTATCTATCTATCTATCTATAAACTGCTTTAATCTATCTATCTATCTATCTATCTATCTATCTATCTATCTATCTATCTATCTATCTATCTATCTATCTATCTATCTATCTATCTATCTATCTATGAACTGTTTTTATCTATCTATCTATCTATCTATCTATCTATCTATCTATCTATCTATCTATCTATCTATCTATCTATCTATCTATCTATCTATCTATCTATCTATCTATAAACTGTTTTTATCTATCTATCTATCTATCTATCTATCTATCTATCTATCTATCTATCTATCTATCTATCTATCTATCTATCTATCTATCTATCTATCTATCTATAAACTGTTTTTATCTATCTATCTATCTATCTATCTATCTATCTATCTATCTATCTATCTATCTATCTATCTATCTATCTATCTATCTATCTATCTATCTATCTATCTATCATCTATCTATCTATCTATCTATCTATCTATAAACTGCTTTAATCTATCTATCTATCTATCTATCTATCTATCTATCTATCTATCTATCTATCTATCTATCTATCTATCTATCTATCTATCTATCTATCTATCTATCTATCTATAAACTGCTTTAATCTATCTATCTATCTATCTATCTATCTATCTATCTATCTATCTATCTATCTATCTATCTATCTATCTATCTATCTATCTATCTATCTATCTATCTATCTATCTATCTATCTATCTATCTATATATCTATCTATC
>NC_141031.1:48597500-48605000 GCF_052040795.2 Danio rerio
AACATGCTAATTCATGCTAGAATCATGCTAGTAACATGCTAAGTCATGCTAGAATTATGCTAATTCATGCTAGTAGCATGCTAATTTATGCTAGAATCATGCTAATAACTTGCTAATTCATGCTAATTTATGCTAGATTCATGCTAGTAGCATGCTAATACATGCTAGAATCATGCTAATCCATGCTAGAATCATGCTAATTCATGCTAGTAACATGCCAATTCATGCTAGAATCATGCTAATTCATGCTAGAATCATGGTAGTAACATGCTAATTCATGCTAGAATCATGCCAATTCATGCTAGAATTATGCTACTAACATGCTAATTCATGCTAGAATCATGCTAATAGCATGCTAAGTAATTCTATAATCATGCTAACAACATGCTAATTCATGCTAGAATCATGCTTATAACATGGTAATTCATGCTAGAATCATGCTAGTAACATGCTAATTCATGCTGGAATCATGCTAGTAACATGCTAAGTCATTCTAGAATCATGCTAATTCATGCTAGAATCATGCTAATAACTTGCTAATTCATGCTAATTTATGCTAGATTCATGCTAGTAGCATGCTAATCCATGCTAGTATCATGCTAATTCATGCTAGAATCATGCTAATAACCATGCTAATTCATGCTAGAATCATGCCAATTCATGCTAGAATTATGCTAGTAACATGCTAGTTCATGCTAGAATCATGCTAATAGCATGCTAAGTCATGCTAGAATCATGCTAACAACATGCTAATTCATGCTAGAATCATGCTAATAACATGCTAATTCATGCTAGAATCATGCTAATTCATGCTAGAATCGTGCTAGTAACATGCTAATTCATGTTAGAATCATGCTAGAACATGCTAGTTCATACTAGAATCATGCTAGTAGCATGCTAATACATGCTAGAATCATTCTAATTCATGTTAGAATCATGTTAGAATCACGCTAGTAACATGCTAATTCATGCTAGAATCATGCTAGTAGCATGCTAATCCATTCTACAAAAATGCTAATACAATGCTAAGTTATGCTAGAATCATGCTAACAACATGCCAATTCATGCTAGAATCATGCTAATTAATGCTAGAGTCATGCTAGTAACATGCTAATTCATGCTAGAATCATGCTAGTAGCATGCTAATCCATGCTAGAATCATGCTAATAACATGCTAAGTCATGCTAGAATCATGCTAACAACATGTTAATTCATGCTAGAATCATGCTAATTAATGCTAGAATCATGCTAGTAACATGCTAATTCATGCTAGAATCATGCTAATTCATGCTAGTAGCATGCTAATCCATGTGAAAATCATGCTTATAGCATGCTAAGTCATGTTAGAAACGTGCTAATTCATGCTAGAATCATGCTAATTTATGCTAGAATCATGCTAATAACATGCTAGTTCATGCTAGAATCATGCTAGTAACATGCTAATTCATGCTAGAATCATGCTATATTATGCTAGTAACATGCTAATTCATGCTACTTTGTGCTAGAATCATGCTAGTAACATGCTAATTCATGCTAGAATCATGCTAAACTTTAAACTACTTTAAACTTAAAACTGCTTTAAGACTTTAAACTACTTTAAACTTAAAACTGCTTTAAAACTTTAAGCTACTTTAAACTGCTTTAAAACTTTAAACTACTTTAAACTTTAAACTGCTTTAAAACTTTAAGCAACTTAACTTAAAACTGCTTTAAAACTTTAAGCTACTTTTAACTTAAAATTGCTTTTTAAAACTTAAAAATTAAAGCTTTCTCAAGCCAGCCTAAAGTTTGTCTCGTTTTTATTTATTCTTCTTCTGAGACTAAATTTCAAAATCTATCTGCTCCTTGAACTTTCAAACTATTACCACCAAACTCACACCAGACCTCCAAACTGGTCTGACTCTTTATGCTATATCTTTTCCGACTGATCCGACTTTCGGTTTTCCGAAAAACGTCCCGGGACTGTCGGAAAAATCCCATAGACTTAACATTGGATCAAACTTTGTGAGCTCATAACTCTGCGTCAGACTGTTGCACAGACTTCTAACTGGGCTCATTTAACTCAGACTATCAAACTGCCAATGACTGATCACTTTTAAACTTTCTAGCCACGCCCTAGCAACCACTTTTGGACCCTAGCAACTGTCCCATAGACTTCCATTCAACAGACTCTCATTGACTTAACATGGGATCAAACTTTGTGAGCTCATAACTCTGCATCAGACTGTCCTACAGACTAATGGCTGAGCTCATTTAACTCAGACTACCAAACTGCCAATAACTGATGAGCTTTTAACTTTCTAGCCACACCCCTAACTACCACAAACTGCACCCTAGCAACTGTTCCATAGACTTCCATTACAAAAGACTCTCATTGACTTAACATGGGATCAAACTTTGTAAGCTCATAACTCTACATCAGACTGTCATACAGACTAATGGCTGAGCTCATTTAACTCAGACTACCAAACTGCCAATAACTGATGAGCTTTTACCTTTCTAGACACACCCCTAACTACCACATACTGCACCCCAGCAGCTGTCCCGTAGACTTCCATTACAAAAGACTCTCATTGACTTTACATGGGATCAAACTTTGTGAGCTCATAACTCTGCATCAGACTGTCCTACAGACTAATGGCTGAGCTCATTTAACTCCAACTACCAATCTGCCAATAACTGATGAGCTTTTAACTTTCTAGCCACACCCCTAACTACCACATACTGCACCCTAGCAACTGTCCCGTAGACTTCCATTACAAAAGACTCTCATTGACTTAACATGGGATCAAACTTTGTGAGCTCATAACTCTGCATCAGACTGTCCTACAGACTAATGGCTGAGCTCATTTAACTCCAACTACCAATCTGCCAATAACTGTTGAGCTTTTAACTTTCTAGCCACACCCCTAACTACCGCATACTGCACCCTAGCAACTGTCCTATAGACTGTAATTAGCTGTGCTATCAAATGCTTATAATTCTAACATACTAATGACATGCCAATCATGCTAGCAACATGCTACTCATATGTTAATCATGCTAATGACATGCTAACTCATACTGGAAACATGCTAATGACATGCTAATTTGTACTAGAATCATGCTAGTAACATGCTAATTCATACTAGACTCATGTTAATAACTGGCCTACATGCATATCTTTGCTTAGCATTGTCCTATTGACTTGGGGGATGGCTCATCTGACTCAGACAACCAATGAGCATCTGAATATGATAATGAAGCTCACAAGCCACGCCCCCAAATTGATTCCATAGACTTCCATTAAAATAGGCCAAGATGCATATCTTTGCATAGCAGTGTCATAGAGACATGGGGGTTGGTTCATTTGACTTAGACAGCCAACCAAATTCAAGTTCACTCTGTAACCTCGCCCATAGCAACAAAACAGAGTACCCTAGCAACCATTCATCAACAGCGATATCTCAGCATCAGAACATCGTAGAGACTTGGAGATTGGCTCGTTTGACTCATGCTAGCAAATGGAATTTCCTATATGCTACGCATGCTAGCAGTGATTAGCTACATGCTAATATTGACTAGCCAAGTACTGTAACTTGCTAGAAATGCTTACTAAGTATAAATGTTTTATCAAGCTTGTATGTGAGGCTTGCCTAGTAACCAACCAGGGTACCCTAGCAACTGCCTAGCAACCACCCAAATTACCCTAGCAACCGCCTAGCAACAGCCTAGTAATCCCTTAGTAAGGGCCTAGCGATCACTCAGGACAACCTAGCAACCGCCTAGCAACGCCTTAGCAACCACTCAGAATACCTTAGCAACTACCTAGCAACACCTTAGCAACTACCTAGCAACCACTTGGGACACCTTAGCAACCGCCTAGCAACACCTTAGCAACCACCTAGCAACCACTCAGAACACCCTAGCAACCGCCTAGCAACGCCTTAGCAACCACCTAGCAACCACTCAAGACACCCTAGCAACCACCTAGCAACACCTTAGCAACCACTCAGGACACCCTAGCAACTACCTAGCAACGCCTTAGCAACCACTCAGAATACCCTAGCAACCACCTAGCAACCACTTAGGACTCCTTAGCAACCACCTAGCAACACCTTAGCAACCACCTAGCAACCACTCAGAACACCCTAGCAACACCTTAGCAACAACCTAGCAACCACTTAGAACACCCTAGCAACCGCCTAGCAACACCTTAGCAACCACTCAGAACACCCTAGCAACCACCTAGCAACACCTTAGCAACCACTCAGGACACCCTAGCAACCACCTAGCAACGCCTTAGCAACCACCTAGCAACCAATCAGAGCACCCTAGCAACTGCCTAGCAACAACCTATCAACCACTCAGAACACCCTAGCAACCACCTAGCAATGCCTTAGCAACCACCTAGCAACCACTCAGAACACCATAGCAACCACCTAGCAACACCCTAGCAACCGCCTAGCAACATCTTGGCAACCACCCAGCAACCACTCAGGACACCCTAGCAACTGCCTAGCAACGACTTAGCAACCACTTAGAATACCCTAGCAACCACCTAAGCATGCTATGTGACATGCTAATTCATACTAGAATCATGCTAGTAACATGCTAACTCATACTACAATCATGCTAATAACATGCTAATTCATACTAGAATCATGCTAATAACATGCTAATTCATACTGGAATCATGCTAGTAACATGCTAATGCATGCTAAAATCATGCTAATAACATGCTAATTCACGCTAGAATCATGCTAGTAACATGTTAATTCATACTATAATCATGCTAATAACATGCTAATTCCTGCTAGAATCATACGAGTAACATGCTCATTCATGCTAGAATCATTCTAGTAACATGCTAATTCATACTAGAATCATGCTAATTCATGCTAGAATCATGCAAATAACCTGCTAATTTATACTAGATTCATGATAGTAACAGGCTACTTTATACTAGAATCATGCTAGTAACATGCTAATGCATGCTAGAATCATGCTAGTAACATGCTAATTCATGCTAGAATCATACTAGTAACATGCTAATTCATGCTAGAATCATGCTAGTAACATGCTAATTCATACTATAATCATGCTAATAACATGCTAACTCATGCTAGAATCATGCAAGTAACATACTAATTCTTGCTAGAATCATTCTAGTAACATGCTAAATCATACTAGAATCATGCTAATTCATGCTACAATCATGCTAATAACCTGCTAATTCATACTAGATTCATGATGGTAACAGGCTAATTCATACTAGAATCATGCTAGAATCATGCTAGTAACATGCTAATTCATGCTAGAATCATACTAGTAACATGCTAATTCATGCTAGAATCATGCTAGTGACATGCTAATTCATGCTAGAATCATGCTAGTAGCATGCTAATTCATACTAGAATCATGCTAGTGACATGCTAATTTATTCTAGAATCATGCTAGTAACATGCTAATTCATGCCAGAAGTATGCTAATAACATGCAAATTTATACTAGAATCATGCTAATAAAATGCTAATTTGTACTAAACTCATGCTAATAGCATGCTAATCCATGCTAGAATCATGCTAATGCATGCTAGAATCATGCTAATAACATGCTACTTATACTTTTTCAAACTGTTTTTAAACTAAATAAACTATTACCAACAGGCTTTGTCAAGCCAGCCTCAAAGTTTGTCTCGACGAACTTTACTGTCTAGTTCTTCTTCTTCTTCTTCTGAGACTAAAATTCAAAATCTATCTCCTCCTAGAGCTTTCGAGCTATGACCACCAAACTCACACCAGACCTCCAAACTATTCTGACTCGGTATGCCATATCTTTTCCGACTGATCCGACTTTCGATTTTCCGAAAAATCGGGACCGTCGGAAAAATCCCATAGACTTAACATTGGACCAAACTTTGTGACCTCATAACTCTGCATCAGACTGTCATACAGACTTCTAACTGGGCTCATTTTACTCAAACTACCTAACTGCCAATAACTGATGAGGTTTTAACTTTCTGGCCACGCCCTAGCAACCACTTTTGGACCCTAGAAACTGTCCCATAGACTTCCATTCAAAAGACTCTCATTGACTTAACATGGGATCAAACTTTGTGAGCTCATAACTCTGCATTAGACTGTCTTACAGACTAATAGCTGAGCTCATTTAACTCAGACTACCAAACTGCCAATAACTGATGAGCTTTAAACTTTCTAGCCACACCCTAACTACCAGATACTGCACCCTAGCAACAACTGCCCCATAGACTTTTATTGCAAAAGACTGTCATTGACTTAACAATAGATCTAACTTTGTGACCTCAAAACTATCTATCCTTTTTCAAACTGCATTAATCTATCTATCTATCTATCTATCTATCTATCTATCTATCTATCTATCTATCTATCTATCTATCTATCTATCTATCTATCTATAAACTGCTTTAATCTATCTATCTATCTATCTATCTATCTATCTATCTATCTATCTATCTATCTATCTATCTATCTATCTATCTATCTATCTATCTATCTATCTATCTATCTATCTATCTATCTATCTATCTATCTATCTATCTATAAACTGCTTTAATCTATCTATCTATCTATCTATCTATCTATCTATCTATCTATCTATCTATCTATCTATCTATCTATCTATCTATCTATCTATCTATCTATCTATCTATCTATCTATCTATCTACAAACTGCTTTAATCTATCTATCTATCTATCTATCTATCTATCTATCTATCTATCTATCTATCTATCTATCTATCTATCTATCTATCTATCTATCTATCTATCTATCTATCATCTATCTATCTATCTATCTATCTATCTATAAACTGCTTTAATCTATCTATCTATCTATCTATCTATCTATCTATCTATCTATCTATCTATCTATCTATCTATCTATCTATCTATCTATCTATCTATCTATCTATCTATCTATCTATCTATCTATAAACTGCTTTAATCTATCTATCTATCTATCTATCTATCTATCTATCTATCTATCTATCTATCTATCTATCTATCTATCTATCTATCTATCTATCTATCTATCTATCTATCTATCTATCTATCTACAAACTGCTTTAATCTATCTATCTATCTATCTATCTATCTATCTATCTATCTATCTATCTATCTATCTATCTATCTATCTATCTATCTATCTATCTATCTATCTATCTATCTATCTATCTATCTATCTATCTATCTATTTATCTATAAACTGTTTTTATCTATCTATCTATCTATCTATCTATCTATCTATCTATCTATCTATCTATCTATCTATCTATCTATCTATCTATCTATCTATCTATCTATCTATCTATCTATCTATCTATCTATAAACTGCTTTAATCTATCTATCTATCTATCTATCTATCTATCTATCTATCTATCTATCTATCTATCTATCTATCTATCTATCTATCTATCTATCTATCTATCTATCTATCTATCTATCTATCTATCTATCTATCTATAAACTGCTTTAATCT